>NW_026939726.1:715000-960288 GCF_032062105.1 Saccostrea cuccullata | reverse complement strand
CATATTTGGGTATTTTACTTGAAAAAGACGTTAATCGTAATTTGACAACCAAGCTCTATGATAAACGTGATGACTTTAACTTTTATAGCGTCAACTTCCCTTACTTATGCAGCAATATACCTTCATTACCTGCATATGGGTTTTATATATCTCAGTTGATTCGATACGCAAGATATGAACAATTTCTAAAACGAGGTCAATTAATGACAACTAGTTTATGAAACAGGAATATCAGCAGTCTCGTTTAAAGTCATCATTTCGTTTTATGATTGATACAATGGCCTTGTCAGCAAATACAATTTATCATTGAGTCAAATATGCTGACTGGCGTTTTTCCATACTAATTGTTAGTCCATTAATTGAACAGTCTGTATATTGCTTCGACAATTACCAACTTATTAGTATCTCGATTGCTTTGATTTGCATAGAACCATTCGCATACCAAATTTCATTGCAATTCATGCTGTCATAGCATTACCACAATTCCTGTGCCTTGAGGAATGTATAACAAAAATTCACAAGTTCATTTCACATTTATTAACTTGAAAAACAGTAGTATTACACCAATTATTATAATCACACATTTTCGAATACAACAATTGTCAACATTCACTGTAAAGTCACTTTTAAGTCTACGGATAATGGACATAAATGGCCACATTGTCCCCAATCTTATATGAGGTCTGGGGTTACGGCCGAAATACCAACACACAAAGGTGCATAACGGGCATGACGGTGGCCTTGTGTTGAGCACAAGTGCCAGTGAAGTCCCAATGCTTGACAACTAGCATGTGGACGGGAATGGCCTGGGACATATCTGTTTACCCTGTTTCCAGAAGATTGCTCCCTGGTTCGATAGTACTTACTGACACTGAGTACTCCAGACTGTGAGCCTTCCCTCCTTTTAAAAGAGGTGAAGGGGGCACCAAGTATGGCTTAAACTTGTAGAACCCCAACCATAAACTACATAAGGGGTAATACTTTCCCCACAAACAACAAATGCCCTCTGTCTTAGTTGACAGATGGGGGAAACACAGGCCAGAAATGTCCCCAAAACCCCCCTTAGATCCCCCCAGACCCGGCAAACACAAAAGAGGACAATGCGACAGATTAAGGGTATGTAATTAAGTCTTTGGATAGTTGATCTTAAATTTTGAATAGTGTCACTAAATGAGGTTTGAAAAGAAAATTGTTCATTGTGATAGGGTCCTGAACGAGGATTAGGAGTATTCCCTTCGTTGGTCTGGCTGTTAAGATTTATCGTCTTGGATGCCGATTGGTGTTGTCAATCCCAGACTCAACTTTTGGTGAATCTGAAAAAGGAAAAACTGGACGCAGATTACTGTTGCATGAATAAAGTGAACATTGAATAACGTTTTGGCCTAATTTATTACAGAAAAAAGGGGGCTGGGGTGGGTGGGTTTTTAGCTATACTTGGAACTAACAATGTGACTGCTTCAGCGGGAGATTGTGAAGAGGAAGTTGAGAAATTTGTTAAGTTGTACTACAGTTCACTTCCTGTGGGTGTGCTTAAACAAGTTGAACCTAAATGATTCTTCTTTCCATATGACTTACATGTTACTTCCGTCAATTAAGAGTGATTATTTGTATATTCCATAAAATAATCTTTATTAATTGAACAGTCTGTATATTGCTTCAACAATTACCAACTTATTGGTATCTCGATTGCTTTGATTTGCATAGAACCATTCGCATACCAAATTTCATTGCAATTCATGCTGTCATAGCATTACCACAATTCCTGTGCCTTGAGGAATGTATAACAAAAATTCACAAGTTCATTTCACATTTATTAACTTGAAAAACAGTAGTATTACACCAATTATTATAATCACACATTTTCGAATACAACAATTGTCAACATTCACTGTAAAGTCACTTTTAAGTCTACGGATAATGGACATAAATGGCCACATTGTCCCCAATCTTATATGAGGTCTGGGGTTACGGCCGAAATACCAACACACAAAGGTGCATAACGGGCATGACGGTGGCCTTGTGTTGAGCACAAGTGCCAGTGAAGTCCCAATGCTTGACAACTAGCATGTGGACGGGAATGGCCTGGGACATATCTGTTTACCCTGTTTCCAGAAGATTGCTCCCTGGTTCGATAGTACTTACTGACACTGAGTACTCCAGACTGTGAGCCTTCCCTCCTTTTAAAAGAGGTGAAGGGGGCACCAAGTATGGCTTAAACTTGTAGAACCCCAACCATAAACTACATAAGGGGTAATACTTTCCCCACAAACAACAAATGCCCTCTGTCTTAGTTGACAGATGGGGGAAACACAGGCCAGAAATGTCCCCAAAACCCCCCTTAGATCCCCCCAGACCCGCCATAAAACATTGATATAATGTTCCTCCATTTACCTATACCATAACATACTTAATTCATTGATTTGTATCATGCGAATGGATCTAATGTAGACCTCTATGGAAATTCCGTGGCTGTATTGGACAGAAAAGATGATAGCCCCCCTTGGAGATTATGAAGATACAAATGGTTTCCCGTCTCTGAGAGGTGTGTCCCGTCATATCTGAATAATTCTACAGATTTTGCCGATATGTTATGGTGAGAGATAACGGATCCACCCAGGTCCAAAACAAATGATCTGATTTTTCTGTTTATCTTTTTCCTTTTCTTATCAATTTTGGCTCCGCAGTTGAGTGGAGCCCCATGCCAGTAGAGGCGGGGTAATATAGAAGACCATACTAATTTGGTATTGGGTAATAATGCATTGTAGCGTAGGAATGTGCACTGTATTTCTTCTATGAGTTTTTTACTAGTCAAACCTTCTGTTGTCAAGTCATTTGAACCTAGGTGAATAACTAAAAGTTCAGGGGGGGTGAAGTTTTTCAGCAATTTCAAGATGTGAGGGTCGAGTTGTTGCCAATGCAATCCCCTAATGGCATGCCATTTGATGCAGGCTGGTAGGTTAAGGTTCCTGCCACCCGGCTGGGTGGCAGCCAGCTCTCCGGCCCAATAAGGGATTGAGGATCCCACTATCCAAATGTTTTTCAGGACACCTGAAAAACTTTGCTTGGATTATAAATTTTTTTTTTTTTTTTTTTTTTTTTTTTTTAAACTTGTTAAAAACTAATTACATTCTGTCATAAGAGGAGTAAACTTGTGACTTCCACCTACCAGAGGCTTTTATGACCTCATCTGACACCCCATGTAGGGCCATATCTGTTGCCCTCCCTATTCTGAAACTATGGGTACAGAAATGCCCCTGTTTACCTGTAGAGACAAGGGCTTTCTGAAGGACTGCGTTAAATTGATATCTTGTTAAAGGTTTTGAGTTGATGTGAATGAAAAGGGGGTCTAATGGTGATGTTAAGGGGCGAATGTTCAAATAACTGCTGACAGCTCGAACTGGACACAAGACAGTATCCAACTCTTTATAAATGATGAGTGTTGTTTTATGGGCTTTTTGATCTGTCTTTGAGTGAGGGATAGTTACTTTAATGTGTGATTGTGTTTTATGTACTGTTACATTTTGAAATTGTATACAGTGCGAGTACTTCCCTTTGTTTGTGCTGGTAAATTCCCGTACCCTGAGTAAGCCAAAATAAGCAGGAGAAAATGCAGACGTGAATAACGTGGCTTCATATGGTGAGGAGCATATTGCGGGTAGAGATAAGATTAACTCTCTAAGCAGAGGGCGGGTGATTGGGCAGCGAGTATCCACTGCTCTACCTATTGTGCGTTTGAGACCTTCAAGTGCTTTGGCTATAAGAAATGACTTAGTGGTGTCTTGTAATCCTTTTAGCTTGTGGTAAAAGGAAAGTGCCCGTACATAGAGTTCGACTGTGTTTGCGGAAAGCCCTTGTATTGACAAATAAGCAATAAAGTTGAGGATTATGTCTGTAGGTATGGGCCAAATTTCTTTTAGATTGTATGATTTGAGAAAGCCATGGAATTTTTTAAGGGCTGCATTATAAACCTGTTTGGAGTTTTGAGAGATAGAATTTTGAATTAATCGCTCTGATTCGGCGACCAGATGTTCCATATCTGGGGTGGAAGTTGTGTGGGCCACTGTTCTGCGTCCGGTGCCAGCTGGTGGAATTTTGTCCACTGTGAACGAGAAATACAGTCTGCTATAGAGTTTTGTTTAGTTGGGATATGCTGTGCTTTTATTGTGATATTATACTCTAGAGTAATAAGGACCAATTCTCGGACAATTTTCATTACTTTGTTAGATTTGGATGTGGAGTTGTTCAAAACCTGTACCACGGCCATATTATCTATGTGGAATAATATACGCTTGTTTGCTAGAGACTGGTGCCAGATCAGAACTGCTACATATACTGGAAACAATTCCAAAAATGTCATATCTCGGATGATTTCAGATTGCACCCAATCTTGTGGCCATTTTGAATAAGCCCAACTCCCAGAGAAAAAGATTCCGAACCCCCCGTTTTGCCCCCCAGCGCTGTCAGTGAATAGCTGTAAGAAAGTATCTGATGTCCAGATGTTGTTTGATATTACCGTGACTCCATTGTAATTTTGTAGGAATTTCAACCAAACAAGCAAGTCGGCTTTCATTTCTAAAGTAACTCTTAACTTATGATGCGGCTTCCGGATGCCTATGGTTGCATCGATTAGCCTCCTGCAGAATGCTCTCCCAGGTGCCACTACTTTACATGCAAAATTAAGCAGGCCAATGAGGGATTGTAGGGATTGAAGGGTGATCTTTTTGCTAGACAAACAAGTTTGTATGGTATGCTTGAGATTGGCCAACTTGTCTTGTGGGAGTTTCATTTCCATTTCTATTGTGTCTAGTTCTATACCCAGGAATATTAAATTTGTGGCAGGGGTTGTGGTTTTTTCCTGTGCTATTGGGACCCCCAACTCTTGGCAAATATTTTGAAATACAGATAGGGTGTTTGCACACTGCTGAGAATGCGATTTGCCTGCGAATAAGAAATCGTCAAGGTAGTGCAAGATATTTGGGTTACGTGAGATATTCTGGGTTATCCAGTGCAATGCAGTAGCAAATTTTTCCCAGACTGCACAACTGATAGAGGCACCAAATGGCATCATTTTATCAAAATAATATTCGTCACGAAATTTAAAACCTAGCAAATCAAAATCGTAGGGGGCGACAGGTATGAGTCTGAATGCTGACTTGATGTCTGATTTAGCTAACAATGTACCTTTTCCCATAAGGGCAATCATGCCTGCTGCGTCGTCAATGTGGGAGTAATGAACTGAACAAGCTGATTGATCTATGTAATAATTGATTGAGTCATTTTCTGGGTATGATAGGTGGTGGATAAGTCTGAAATCCCCATCTTTCTTAGGTACAAGTCCTAGAGGTGAAATCTGAAGTGTTGGGAAAGGGGGATGCTGAAAGGGGCCACATATTCTTTTAAGACCTAATTCTTTGTTTATTTTTTGTTGAACAATTTCAGGGTGCTGATATGCACTTTTTAGATTCTTAGCTTCTCTGGGTCTTCTGGGGCCATTCTATTGTAATTGAAAACCAAATTGAAAACCATTTATCAAAAATTCTTTCTCTTTGTATGTTTCTAAAAATGTTTGCAGTGGAATTATTTTGATTGGTGTGCTGCCCAATGTGTATACATTGGTGTTAGACGGGACATGGTAATTAGTGGTTGTACTGTTGTTTTCTGCAGTTGATTGCTGGATGGGTCCCGCTGCACAACCTGCAAGAGTGTCTGAACCTACAATTGGGTGAGAATTGACATTTTTTACCACTGTTATAAATGTTGCAGTAATGGGTAGTCGTTTGTAAATTTGACCTGTTTTGCTGATTGTAAGGGAGCATACGAGATTTGGGTGTTGGCTCTGAATTGTATGTGACATTAGAATTGGTGATATGAAGTAACCAAAGTTCACTATTGATTTGGCCCCATGATGAATGGGGGTCAGAAACCTTTCTTAATCTAAACTGTTCATCATACCTGAACCAACCTGCAGACTTTGATGCAGCGAGACGAATGTCACGCATGTACTTTAGCAACTCTTGTGCCCTAGTGCGGTATTTCTCCAGTAGAACGCTGGAGAAAATGATAAAGGCAGACGTCCACTTGTCTATAGACAAGTATGTATTAGACTTCTGTTTGATTAAGCACATTTTCCCATCCCTAATTTGTAATTCCCCCTTTGAGTCCATCTCATTAGCCAATTCCCGGGCGGATTTTAACAGTAAGGCCAAATCAATGAATTTACCCTCCCATATTTTTTGTTTCAGTTTAGGTGGAATGTGACCACTTAATGGGTCAAAAGTAGTTTGAGTTTGAATTGGCTGATATTCATCTACGTCTAGAGGTGTAAATTCAAGAGTCTGAGGTGTTGCTTCCTCAAAAATAGTTGGTAGATTCATTATTGACTCACCGTTTGCGTTGATGGATTCGTCTGTTGAGTTGGCGAAATCGGGTTGTGCAGCCACATTAACAATGGCTGCGGACGTTGATGTTGATGTTTGGGAAGCGCCATCCGTTGTTCTCCTAGGCCTTGGTCGTCCCCTGGCTGGTGACACTTGCTGGGTTTCAATCTGTTTCCTTGAGAGTGTCCGTCTTTTTGTTCTTACTGGAGGCATCTTGCCGATGATGGTAGATTTTAGCTATACTTGGAACTAACAATGTGACTGCTTCAGCGGGAGATTGTGAAGAGGAAGTTGAGAAATTTGTTAAGTTGTACTACAGTTCACTTCCTGTGGGTGTGCTTAAACAAGTTGAACCTAAATGATTCTTCTTTCCATATGACTTACATGTTACTTCCGTCAATTAAGAGTGATTATTTGTATATTCCATAAAATAATCTTTATTATTTATACACTGAATTGACGAGGGATTTCTCCGTTATTTCCCGATCATGACAAGGAGCACAAGGCGGGTGTGATCGGTTGGCAGGGGATGCTCACTCCTCCATGGCACCTGATCCCACCTCTGATTTTTTGGAGGTCCGTGTTTGCTCTGCTCCTTTTTTGTATTGTTTTATTGGATTTTTGATCTTGAATACTGTTCATTATCTCCATTGTTTCATTCATTTTGAATTAACTTCGGTCAACAGGTTTGATATTTGATTTTATAACAGTGACAGCATGATAATTATATTATTGCTATTGTTTAAATATACAAATGTACTATGCCGATATAGTAGCAGGGGTTTTCACACAAAGAGCAATATATGTCAATAGCAAACCCTTACTACTACTTCGGCATACGTAGCACATCCAAGTCATTACACTATAATGTAAACATTATTTTTTAAAAATTATTACGTTTTTTGCAAACGAATGCAGGTTTGTCAATGTTTGTTTTGTGGAAATTTAGTTTTAAAAAGGCCTTGCAGTCTATTTAAGTCAATATTAATGGCAAATTGCAAAATTTTTTGATTGTTTGGTGTCTCGAAAAATTCAAGTAAGAATTTTAAATTGTTGATGCATTTTTTCGTTGGTTTGGTCTGAGCAAGCAGGTCTACACCTTTTCCAACTTGGATGTCTTTGGAGGGGGGTATATCAACAGTCAACTTGTTATCTTGCCATTACATTGTGGGTGTACACATGTTTTTGCCAAAAGATATACTTGGAGACGCTGCTCAGGAACAAAAGTTGAATGAAATAGATAATGACCCTTCATATACGTATGTGTTCAATACAGTCAGCATTGAAACACCTTATCTTTTTTTCATTTTTTGAATTACTCGAATTCTTTTAAGATTTAATTCGTCTAGTTAAATGATTTCAAAAAGTGAATACAAAATAAACTTTTAAAATTTTTAATAAACCCCCATCGAATAGAAAATGGTTTACATTTTTGGAGAAAAGTGTGTTTCTTGGGGACTTTCTTGAAAAAGAATAATTCAAAAAATAAGCAATGCCAAAAAATATATCCATTTATTCTCATTTTATAACTTATATTAAATTTTGATTAAAATTTCACAAACAATGCCTTTCTCATCAATATATCATTCTTAAGATCTCTTGTCACTCCAAATACCCATGTTCAACAAGAATATAATGGTCAATTTCGATCATAATAAGTTTTTAAAATGTTCCTTTATGTAGTCAAACATTTTATTACAAGAAAATCAGAAGAAATCAAAGCATAGACACTCCTGTCAAGGTACGGAAGTGGTGTTTTCGTTTGAATTGCATATATTTTTATTTTCCAGATATTGAAATGAGTTCTGTATTAAATCACATCAGCTGTCTGTGTCATCATTATGTAGCAGTCTAATTTCCTGAATTTGTAAGCCTTCCTGCGAGTGGTTTATACCTTGACCAGGAATTGTCAACCATTTTCGATTTGAGCTTGGTGTAAAATTTCCATGTATTAGTATAGAAGATCTCTCCTCTGTATGGGAATTTCTACCTCCAAGCAGTGAATGTGTGCCCATGAAAAGACTTTCCATGCTCGGGATACCATTTGATGTTCTGGCAACACTTTCGGAGCTTTTCTTAAATTTCTGCCTGTTTTCAGCATCAACAATAACAGTGAAAGATCCAGAAAAATATGCTGATCCGGAAAGAAAACGGCTTTCTTTGAAGTCCACAAAGGAGACAGCTTTTTCTTCTTGATTTATTGTGTTGTACCACAGAGATGCACACAGAGTAGAAAAAGCCCCTAAAAGGCACATTGAACCTGTTCGAAAGATAACAATTACTAGTATCATTATTGCAGATATTAAAACATTTTCAAATGCTTGTGTTTTTCAGTTCTTCAGGGAGGATACATTTTACAAATGAATATAATGTTTGCAAAACGGCATCAACAGATTTAGTACGGATCTAGTGCTGAACAAACTACATGTATGTGGAAGCTATATTTATCTCATGAGGCTATAAACGAATGATATGTCTATAATTTTGAAATTAATCAATGGGTTGAAAGCTTTAGGAGACATATACATTCCATTGTCATCATTATTATTTTTATTTCAAATAATTAAAAAAATGCTAAAAATACTAGCTATCATTTTGTTGGAAGGTACTGCGTACTTATATCCAAAACAATTTATGTAATTGTAGGGATTTTAAAAGTACACATTATATTACCTGACAGAAAAAATACACCTTCATACGTAAAACCATTCTCGATCAAAAGCCCTGTGAGAAAACAAAAATAATTAATTCTTAGAATTTTTCCCGACAATGTACTTTTAAAATATCTTAAGCTGATTTAAACACATCCAATAGTGTTATCCTTACCTGCAAAGGGTCCTGCTGAAATACAACCAATTCCCGACCACGTAAAATATACCCCCACAGCTGTTGACAGCTGAGAGATGCCAACTATTTCTAAACAGAGAGGGTTTATAAGGACAATTAATCCTCCGCTATAAATACCAGAAATAAAAGCGTAAATAGTTTGCCCCATGTAATTAGTACAATAAAATGGGAAGGTGACAGTTGCAAGACCAAATATTCCCTGAAAACCAAAGTTGAGAAGTAGAGGATCTATTCCACCTGGACCTAAAATCAGTCCAGCTAAGAGTCTATTAAGGGTACTCCCCAGTCCTAACATTGTAATCAGCGAGGCAGCCTCCATTTCCGTGGCACCGTTAACAACTGAAAATCGTGGCAGATAAAGGTACAAAATCGTGTACGGTACATTCCACAGAAATGCTGATATAAGAATGCAAAGAAAAGATTTTTCCCTGAGAATGTCACAACGAAAATTAGAAATGTTTTTCTTTTCTGATAAAGCCTTTCCTAAGTGCTTGTGTGACATTTCAATTTCAGTTGGCCTCATCAAAGCACCAAAGACGACGTTGTGACTTCCGAAAGCTCCTAACATTAGCAGAGCTCCTCTCAGTCCATATTGGTCAATCAGGAACTGAATTAAAGGGCCACCAACGAACATCCCAATACCCGCTCCGGCCACATTTAAACCAACAGCTAATCCACGGTATTTCTCAAAGGAATATCCAACTACAATAACAGAAGTTATTGCACTGAATCCAAGCCCACTACCTACAAATAAAGATGTATAATTAATTACATGGGGTAATATTTTATACATGTAAAAATTACTTTAAATTCAAATTTATATCTTCGTTGACAAAGCTAGATGTTGTATTTATATGTATTTCGAGATGAAAAATAATGTTGCTATAAAGTTACGAAACAACTAAGAAGAATCGGATAAATCAATCATGACTTACCTGCAACAATACCAAAAGTGAATATCAAAGTGATAAGATTAGGAGCAAAGACGCTAAAAACCAGTCCCGTAAAAAGGCAAATTCCTGAAATTATGCCCGCTACTCTACAACTCCACTTGTTGATGACAAAACTCACTAAAGGACCTGTCAATACAGTCCTATAAATTAAAAGTTATTTAAAGTGCAATTTAGCTGTTTTTTTTAAATTCAATTTATGTTTGATCATTGCAGCAACTCTCTCTCTCTCTCTCTCTCTCTCTCTCTCTGTGGGAGTAATATTGGGAAGCTACCTAGAAGACTAAGGAGACTTGCAAATACTGATCCGACCAGTGCTGTTAGTGTCAAGTTTTCCTTAAATTCACTCAGAAATGCATTGTGCAGCACACCAACACCGTAACTTAACACTGCTGTCACAAACTGACTACCGAAGGCTGCCATCATGACCATCCAGGCCCAGCCACTATCTATATTCCGCATCTGAAATTTATTTATGTATTATAAATATGTTTGTAATTTAAATTCATAACATATCCAGCTTTATTTTGTGAAACATTTCTTAAGAAAAGTGATCAAATGCAACGTCCAATGTTAGCAGCTCATATGTATTGTTAATTGTGTCTGAAATGAAAAAAAGAGCTAAAAATACCTTGTAAAGTTTTCTGAACACGTCTTCACTTGTCGAATAATATACGCATCTGTATTATCAATGTTTCACCTCTGAAATTAAAGAAAAAATCTACCAAATAATTAGTTTGTATTGCATAATTGTACTTTAGTTTTCATTTCTTGTTTTATTAATTAAATATCCCACCACAAGTCCTAGAAAATAAACTAAAATAGCAAAACTAAGTTAAAATGTACATTTCTTTATGGTTGAAGTTTATTAAACAAAGACAAACACTTACATTTTGTCGCTATCATTGATAAAATTACGATTAAAATAATCAAAAATCTCTTCGATTACAGAGTACTGGCAAATACAATGTACATGAAAATGTTCACTCAATTACCTTTAATAACTTTCTATTCTAGTTTGCGTCGATACTTTTCAGAATTAAATTTTATTGAATTCAAAATCCACTTTAAAAACTGTTGAATATTAAAAATGAATTATACATACTGCGTGCGTAATAGATATTTCGCTTCCATATTCCAGCACTAGCTAGTACACGCTGGTGTTATCAACTGTTATGTTAACTGCGCATTGCGGTGAGTTTCAGGGATCTATCGAAGAGATCACGTGGTATCAGTTGGTCACTGACTTTCGGATCCTTCAACACAGTGTTTATTTACCTGAGATAACCTTGTAAAGTTCATTGTCATCTTTTTGCTCAAGACTATAGAGGTTGTAGTTATAGCTGCGAATATACCCCACACTGAGCGCTGAAATAAATATTCAGCCTATCTATGCTCCTTTATAGGTTAGTATCTTAAGTATTTCTAAAGTGATTTTTAACAATTGCATGAGGACAATATGCTGTAGGTTTCTATACGTAATAAAGTAGAAGTAACAGAAAGATTTCAATCTTTCGATGTCATTTTCCAAAATTAATTTTCTGTCTATTGATCATTAACAAGATTAATCTTGTTTTTGTTTTTCTATCAGTGCTTACTTCTTTAGGGCACCTAATCCTACATCAAAGGTTTTTAAATATCCGTGTTTGTTGTTTGTTCTGCTCCAAACTTGTACAATTTCCATGGATTTTTTTTTAAGCTTGATTGCTGTGCGTCATGTTCATATTTCATTGCGAAAAAATTACCATGTATTCATATTTTTAAAAAATATCATGTACTTATATTTAAAAAGTTATCAAGTATTTATATTAAGCACGCTTTATATTTTTTTTTCCTTTGGACCTTACAGTATTTTAATTTCCTAGATTTACATCGATACTTTTTAGAATAAGGATGAATAATACAATGTATAGGGTTATTGATCTTGTATTAGTGAATATTGACACAAGTCGACTGTACAAATGCACAAGCTTATTTTACAGTAGTTCGACATATAAGTCCATCTTCTTTAGTTCATAGGTAACGTGCTTTTTAGTTTATTAAGATCATAAATCATGATTATTTCAACATCTTATCTGAATTTTTACTGGTTTTTTAATTAGTATATAAAGATAATTATTTAAGATACAGAGTTGATGGAATATTTTATTTATTCATTTGTAACTTGATGATCTAGGTATATCGAGTTCGGGCTAGTTGAATTTTTCTTGAGGATTTCTTGTGATTGAATTTTAAAGGTCAATTACAATTCATATTTTGATTACATGTTTTTAAAAATGGGTTAAGAGCCTAGCTGAGCTATCTTTCAATTATTATCAATACTGTTCACTTCGATGTTATGCAGATTCAATTAATTTTTAATTTATATAACGTCTTTCTTCTTCAGTACAATAATGCATTTGAAGAATTATTACGATTCGTAATCTTGGCAAGAACTTACCATAAATATATTTGCTGTTATCATCGAGCGCTTCTAATTATGAATACTTATTTATTTCCAAGTTATCGGGGATTCGGAGCCTTAAGTTTTAAGTCTGCCTGCCCCCCCCCCCCAAAATCCCCCCCCAAGTTATCCCCCCCCCCCCAAAAAAAAATAAAATTATACTTTAGCTATTTATAACTTTTGAAGGGCTGAAGCTTGGTCTTTCAAATTTTGCACTGTTTTCATTGTGAAAATACTTTTTGTGTACTTAAATTGTACTTTTTAACATTGATCATTGATTCGGTGCTAGGGCTGTCATATTTCATATTTGTTTTCTTTGTATGTGAGTCTGTGAGGTATGTTTGTATGTGCGATGGTAAATAAAATTTCTAGTTAATAAAAGTTGAGGTATTCTTTTAAACTACATTCTTAATTGGAAGTAAAATCTAAAGTAAGAAAATGTTGGTTTTCTATTATTATTAGGTATCATTTTTTGCTCTTCCAAAAACAATGTTTTGAAATTATCACTTTGGTTTAATCATCATTTGTGCCGACTTTAAATGTCCATGTAAATTCTTGTCTGACCATTTATACCATGTCAAGGCATTGAATGCCGAGGAAGGCTTTCTGTAATCCTTCCCATTCAAGTTGGACCTGTGGCATTGATTGAACCACCAACCATTCCCAAACTTCTCAGCACAGTTACTTCCATACTGATCATTACCACTGTCAGTGGTGGAGAAATACATGCCATTATGGTAGGACATGTTATCTTCTAAAAGTAGAAACCAATCTTTGAACATTCTACCGTTCACATAAAGAGAGAGTAACTTCATGGAGAGAACGATCATAGGCACTTATGCCTGCTCTTCAATCCAATTCAATGAATAAAAAATATATTTTAAACTATAAAGAGAGAGTAGTTTCTTGTTTCTATGGAATCCGGATAGGGCCATGCACTTCACTATCGCACCATCGAGCATCAACTTCAAGGTCGATGGCGCGATAATGCGATGGCGCGATAACGATGAAACGGTGGTGCGATAACGATGAAGCGATAGCGCGATGACGATGATGCTATGGCGCGATAATGCGATGGCGATGGTGCGATAGCACGATTGAGTGATAGTGAATATCGCTTCATCGTCATTGTACTATCGCACCATCGTCATCGCATCATCGTGTCATCACTATCGCACCATCGCGTCATCGTACCATCGCGTCATTGCATTATTGCACCATCGTCATCGCATTGTCGCGCCATAGCATCATCGTCATCGCGCTATCGCACCATCACTTCATCGCTATCGCACCATCGCCTCATCGTCATCGCATTATCTCTTCATCGCACTATCGACCTAAACCTCGATGGTGCGATGATGCGATAGTGAACTGCGTGGCCCTATCCGGATTCCATATGTTTCTGTGACTTTTCTGTATATAATATTTCTAATCACTTCTAATCACTCAGTAACATACTGAATCCAGCGGACCCCTTATATCCTCCAATGGTAAGTTTATATTTGTTTGTTGCATTGTTGACAATGAAAGTTGAATATGTAGCGTTTCCACTAACTCCTGAAAATCTGGTTACATCTATCCGTAACTTCTGGTTCCCAGCTTTAGTAAGAACATGGATTGCATCATTTCCTAAAATTAAAGATTCTTATTCGTTTTACAGAACAATGATCTTTTTTTTTTTCAAAAAGAACTTCAAATAAAAAGCCCTTTACTCAAATAATTTATTTTTGCTTTATATTGTGTGTTTCAACCTTTGATTTCATGATTGTGTTTGATTTACAGACCATGGACAAGAAGCTTTTTTTAAAGAGGAAATTCTCAGTAATCATAGAATATCCAGCCAATATTCTAATGTGGGATTTCCAAAACCTCTAGCATAATCTGCCCACTTTTTCCCTTGGAAATCTGTTGAGCCATCCATGCGTCTTTGAATAACCTATCGATGAATAAACAATGACTTTATTCGTTGGTGTTTGGGTGTAATAAAGAAAGGATCAAGATTTTCACAGTATAAAATTTCATTTAGGTTCTAGGACAAGGGTCCTTGTGGACAGGAGCCCTCCTGCCAAAATTCTAACCCAGGCTTGTCACACATTTTTTTCACATTATTTGCAAAATCACTAAAGAAACCATGTAATCGTTCCAATCAAAAATAGTCCCACGAAACATTAACCGAGAGAATAACAGATTGGGTGGATGATCAGTTTAATACCCTCCATCACTTGCACTTCAAACAGCAAGTGTGTAATTGCATAACATAAAATCAGTCTTTTTTCAGTTGTTGAAATCAACTTCAATGTCTTCGATGCTCGAAGTCTTTAAATTCAAACAACATATTGACCCTCACCCCTACCCTCGCCCGTCCACAACGAACACATCGTGAAATACCCGTAGGAAGATTTGAAATTTTCTAAAGAATATTGTGGTTGTTACAATTTTAACATACACTATACGTACCGTCCACCCCCGCCGTCTGTTGTCATGTCACAGAACACTTTCTTTTTCATCCCTTTTTCAGGATAAATTTACACGCCATCTCTATATTTCCGATATGGTTTCTTTTTTAAAATGTCAGCGCAATCTTTGTACTTGGTTTGAACTGCAAACCAAGGGTTAAATTGAAAAGCGTAAATATATAAAAATAGCTTTATCATGCATTCTGATTTATAAACTCTAAACAAACTTGCACTTTTTCGAGAAGACAATTCCTCCGTCCAGTTTGTATTTAGATTTCACTGTAAGAATCATGGGGCCATCAAGAGATGCCGACATTTCAGTATGCTCCCAAGGGGCATGCTTCAGGAAAGTATCAACTTCACCTTAAGAAATTTACTTAACAATAAAAATTAAGTTGTAAAATAAGTGAAAGTGTTCACTTCTTAATGATTTATTTTTTACATTTTCTCTACATATAAATTATCAAAGATAGAATTCATTATGTAAGAATTAAAAAAGTTTTTATACAGCTTATAGATATAAAAAAAATTATTAAAGGAAAAAAGTAAACTTTACGTACAAAATTAATGACGGTTAACAAAAAGTTATAACATATATTTCAGGTATACATGTATGTTTCAGAGAAAACCTACCTTTCACAAAGGGATGTGGTTTTATTCCGGAGGAATCGACCTGTGAAGGGAAAATAAGACACAAAACGCCCAACAAAAACCCAACCATTCTTCGCTTGCAACAGTTTCAGAAGATCTTTCGTGTCAAACATCATGTGTGATATTTAAAGGATAGTTACTGTCATGCAAATTTGTCATTACTCCAAAATACAATCCTTGTTTTAGGATATAACATCTGCTATGTAATTAATTTTTATAATATTATTTCAGTTATACTGCTAGACAACACAAAAAGAATGCTAGCAGACTGCTTGCACAACTTTGATTTCAAACAGTGAGGGTTGATCCAAAAGTTCGTGGAATTTCTTCATATCTTATTAGTTTTAAGTAAAATTGCTTGAAAATTACACATGAGAATATAGACACTTGTTGAATATTATAAATAAAAAACAATTTTAATATTTATGATAGTAAATCTATGGCAGTTGCCATAGAAACGGTTGTTTGGAAATGCGGGGGAGACATTAACGCGTTTATTATCATTTTAATTCTTAATACGTGAAATGGGAATAAAACCGCCCTATGTGGTACAATGAAGCGCATTGAAGTGGAAAAATTTCCCGTTTGGATGGAGCGTTCTGAGCTATAGTAAGACACGCCCATTTCTTTAGAAAAGAAAAATCGGTCAAATGATTCAATAGAATACCTGTAGAACAGGTATTCCATAAATATAATAACCAATCAAATTGACGGTCTTCATAAACACCGAGTAAGCACGTGTTCGACTGATACATGTGTTATGCTAACTCCAATAAACAGGATAAAATCATAATTATGTACAAATTCGTTGCAATGCGTGTTTTACAGAAGCGGGGACTCTATATATAGTTTTTTCTTATTTAAAAATCTTCATTTTAGTGTAACTCATGTTACTTGTCGCGGAAAGTGGGGTGTCCTAAAACATTACGACAAATATTTCTTTCTCGTTTCTAAAGAAATGGGCGTATCGTTATGTTATAATTGACGGTCAAAACATGACTCAGAACGTTTCATCCAAATGGAAAATTTTACCACTTCAATGCGCTTCATTGTATATAAAACGAAAATTATGTCATTATTACGATTACTTGATCTTTTATAAACCTTTGTATGAGAGTTTTACTGAATTTTCTGGATATTTAGTTTATTAGTTGGTGATTAATTGTTCATCTTTAAGTTGTTAGACAACGTCAAATTTCGGTCAAGTCACAAGTTTTGTTGAAAATTCTGGGATCACTCTATCTGAAACGCATATATTATTGACATAGGCTGAGTTAAAGTGCATTTAGTTGCTGGTTTTCCAGTGGCATAAGAAATTTAAGAAAATAGAACGTCCATGGACGTTCATAAAGGGGGGGGTGCTTTTTGGAGGCTCTGTTTTAAGTGTTTATCCACCTAGACAAATTAAAAGCGTTAATGGACGTTGTAGGCTGACGTACTGTTCTTGACATTGCTACTGAAATTGGAACATCGTATGGAAAGATTGGGAGTATTTTAAAATATGAGTGAAAAATGAAGATAAGTTGGTGCGAGAGTATACCATGGCTTTTCTTGAGAAAAAAAATGGAGAAAAGGGCAGCATTTTGTAGAATTACGTATTCGAATTGGACGTTAGGGTGAGATGCTTCTATAACGTGACGTGACATATCAAACTTGACGTAACGTCGAAGTCTCCCCCGGGTTTCACAACAATCCATTTTGCGAAAGCTCGTGTGACCTTATTGATAATTGGAAAGTGGTGAAATTTTCCAATATTGTTGCATTATGACTCTAAATTATAAATATGCCTACTTTTTGCCTTCATCAAATCACGATAAAATTTTAGAAAGAAATTCCACGAACTTTTGGATCAACCCTCGTAAGTTTAATGACGAACACATGTTTAACAATGAATGATAATGCTTTTCTGGCAGAAAAAAGTAATGATAAATTATTACATTTACTATGCCAAGTGCATATACATGTACACTCAAGTACAAGTACTATACCTGGTACCTTGAAGGGAATTCTTCAAAAGAATGCTTTCATTGTTGTTGATTTCTTGCAGTAAAAAAAAAAATTACTGGCAATACTGTTTTACCCTCAATGCATTCAATTAATTTTGATGTACATTCTATTTAGCAGCAAGTTCCATCCAAACCAAGTGATGTTTCCTATTCAAAAGTATTTTCACTAATCTAACAAGATCTAACTCTAGCAAAATTTTTTATATAGAAACGCATCTTGTCTTAGTTTAGAAAGACTCGTCTGCCTTGAAACAATGTTACTTTGAATTATGCCTGTTCTTCTTGGTATTGTGGAATAAACAAGCAACTTAAGGTAGGTCACTCGTCAGCTTTTTGGAAAAGTTTACGCAGAACCTCTTACTTCAAAACTATTTATCAAAATTCAATTTTTATAACATATTTAATTTCAACAATGTTAATGTTTTAACATTCAACAAAAAAACTGCTCAAAAAGCTACAAAGAAGCAAGATTTGTGAGGGACTATTTTTTGTGGTGGAAGGATATTTAGCAGATAATTCTGCAAATCTGCACATTTATTAAATTTAATATCTTGGACTTTTAGCCTCCCATACTTTTACTCGGAGAATATTTTCCGTTATGATATTGCTAGGAATGTTTAATATAGGTCTTAATTTATATTTTTAGAACAAGTTTTACACCTTCCTTCCACAAACTTTGCCAAAAAATGAAGATATGTCAAATAAGTCAATATAAAATTAACACCATTTTTTGGCTGAAAATTACATATTTTGACCAAAATTTCAAAATTAACATCACTGACCCCAACTTTTTCTTTCATTATTTTAAAGTACTCGATACTTGTGACTGATCAGCACTTAAGTCGTAAAAAGCTTGATATAAGAAAATGTTTAATTGCCTATTTAGTTTTTTAATACCCCAAAATTGTTACTTTTTAGTGCAAAAAGGTCACACAATAATTTACGCGCATTGATTTGCAAGATGTTTTCAATGATAAATATTTTTCAAAATATTTTACGTAAAATAAGATAATACATATATGTATTTTTTGCCATGGTTACATCTGATAAAATATAATAAAGGTTTAAGTAATTAACCAGAGTTAAAATTTAAGTGCAAAAAGGTCAACTTCATTGTACCGTAGATCAGTAAGATGAACACTGAATCCCTATTTTCTCTGCGATTTTGAGTCACTCTATATGAGTACTTATGAAAAATATACTTCTCAATAAATCCTTGATTTCACAAATTTCACGAGTGACATACCTTAAACACAGATTACGAGAAACCTCCCAAAAAAGTAGTACGGTTCATTTTAAACCTCTGTCTAAGAGAGAATATTTCTAATAATATTTTAGACTCTATAAATATGTTAAGAGTGGAGGATAGAGTTAAATAATTAAGATTTAAACCGTGTTTTTGATATATATCAGAAGAATGCACCTGCTTATCTCTTACCTCCATGATAATTTTGTACTGAATAATAATATTACAAGAAGTGCTACAAATAACAATTTTCTTATTCCTAAGATTATAGAGAAAGAGTCTTCATGTTTTTTTCTATAATGCTATTAAAAACCGGAATGCATTGCCATTTGAGATCAAGGAGGTGAATACTAAACAAAAATCTTAAGCAGAAAGCTGAAAGATCTTTTTCATCTACAAATGCTAGTGATACTACTTGAATGACTTGTCTAATTTTATTGTCTATTTAATTTCTTTAGTTTAATAAGCATTATTGTAATAAGGTAAAAATGTTATTATGGGAAATATGTCATTTTTAAAGTCTTGTGCTATATTCATGAAAGTACCCAACCTAAATTCCATATTTTTATTTGATGATCCCATTGGAAATAACATTTTTAATAAAAAGGTTTTATGTGATATCCTTAGGTCATACCTATCATGTATGTCATGCAACTTATATAATAATAACTACATGTATATACTCAATTATAGATCTTTATTAAGTAGTGCTGAGATAATGTGTGTGTTTTTAGTAAACTCAGGTGACCTATTGCTATCCGTTTTTGTCCGTGGCCGTGCGTCGTGAGTTGTGTGTTAACATTTAAACATTTACAGCTTCTTCTCTGCAACCACTCAACCAATTTCAACCAGTTTTGGCATAAAGCATCTATGGGTGAAGGGGAACAAAAATTTTGATTTCATGGTCCATGCCCCACTGGGGTCTGAGGCGTGGGGCCAAAACCGCTGAGTTATGTCCAAGACACGATGTAGTTACGATATCGACACATTACTTTTTTATAGTTTTCTATAATATTTCTCTTTTCACATGTGTTTATTACAATACCTCCTGTTTTAAGACTATTTCCTTACTGTCAATAACCTTGATATCGTGCCCATATCGAATCATGGTTGTTCAAAGAATTGTGGTTTCCATCCTTAATATTGTGTTTTTAACAACTTTTACTTAAAACTTTCTTTATAAAAATCATGTTTGCTCAGCCCTTTGTAAATACCATGTTACTTTGAATGTGTTTTAATTACTTTACTTTTGCAAAGATTTTACCTGTCATCGATATCGTCGATATCGACGATATCGTATCGATATCGAATCATGATTGTTAAAAGCATATTACTTTACCAACCTTCACCCTAATGCAAAAACTTTATTTTTACATCATTTCTGTGTTTAATAAGTTTACCTTACTGTCGATATCGTCGATATCGACGATATCGTATCGATATCGAATCATGATTGTAAATTTTCAAGAATTGTTATTCTTACCCAACATCTTACTCTAAATCTAATTTAAAACAATAACTACCCCAATACTTTCTTAATCATAATTTATTTTCATATTCATGCTAATAATGAATCAATTTTGACTTCACTTGTGACTTTGTAAAATTATGCTATACCTTATTGTGAAAATAAATTGTACAAATAGGATCGATATCGATACGATATCGTCATGATATTGTCGATATCGACGACATCGACATAATATAGAGTCTCAAATATGGTACTAGGTATTTCCAATTAATAGTGCTGATCATGATCGATATCGATAAGATATCGACATGATATTGTCGATATCGTCGATATCGACATTGAATTCGTTCTTGGACATGTATGAAACCGCTAAAATAAATGCAATCTTTAAAAATCTTCTTCTTTACTCCTGGACATCAAGCACTCAAACTGTTTGCATGATTGTAATAAGCATTGAGTCATCTACCAAAACTGTGCAATTCATGGCCCCAGGGTCAGGGGTTCTAATGCTAGGGCGGGGCTAAATAGATTATTAGTTAAAATCTTCTTCTCTGCTCCTGGGCATTAAATAAACTGATTAACAAAGTACATGGTTATGATAAGGAAGGATGCCTCTTCCAAAATTGTGAATTTCATTGCCTTCTGTCATACATTTTTTTATTGGACGCCATATGTTATCCAAATTTGGTAGAAATATTTTAACAATAAATTTAAATGATTTTTATTTATTTTTTTATTTAATATAATGATTTATTTAAAACTTATCCAGATTTTTAAAGAATTCAAAAATCGGGTCGCGGATCAGGTCAAAATTTAGTAAGTTACAAACAATACACTAAATAAAATCTGTAGTCATACCAGTATTCTCTGTAAAATGGAGCAGAAAGGAAAAACAACCTAGAAATTCAAATTAAGAATTGCTACATCGATTCATATTCCAAATTATGGCTTAAAAGTTTGCTTTGTTGAAAAGTAATCAACTTGAGAAGATAGGTAGTCCATATTGAAAACGACAAAACAATGACGTTTTAGAACGTCACGGAGCAGCAGATAACGATGCATTTTGTGTTTTACTCAGGAAGAATCCTAAACAAACTCTTAAAATGTTGCAGTAATAAAAAAATGTCAGAATGCAAGCGAGTCGTGCATGTGTGTACATATAGTACAGGTACTATCTGAATGACAGAGACTCTGTATCGGATGAGGACAATCTGTGAAAAAACGGTTTAACTGTAAAAATCTGAACAAAAACTTTAAAAACTTAGAACGTGAAAGAAAACACAAGCGCTTCAGAGTTGCTTATCCTGTGAAAGCAGAGCTAAGTAATAAAAGAAATTAAAACCTTAACAAAGAAAATTATACAACGAGAACAATTGTTGAAAAATAAATATCAAGTAGAAGAAAAAGGTTTTTAATGAGTGGGCATTGAATTATACTGTGTGAAATGTAAAGTGATAGTATTTTTTTTAGAAAGTCCTGACGCTATGTTTTGTCACATTGCAGTTAAGTGTGCTCCGCGGGTACAAAACAATTTGATTTTAAAATGAAGTAAATTGATTTCTGTTAAATCGAAAGGAATGAAACTTCACACATCAACAAAAAAAATATTTATACATGTTATATTGTGCTTATTTTTTAATTTCTAGTGAGTAATATAACGAAAATTGACATCGTCCACAAACTTTTCGAACAATTAACCCTCGTATAAAGTGAAATTTATGCATAAATTCTTTGAAAATCTTCTTCTCTGCTCCTAGATATTAAACAAACTAACCAAGTATATACTTACGATTAGCAAGAATGCCTCTTCCAAAATTGTGTTAATACGTTAAAAATCTTCTTCTCTGCTCCTGGGTATTAAATAAGCTAACCAAGTACATAGTTATGTTGAATAAGGCTGCCTCTTCCTAAATTGTGAATTTCATGGCCCCAGGGTCTTTTCATTTAAAAGAGAGAAGTTATAACTACTACATGTATCATAGTCGGTCTGATTGTACCTTTTTTTCTTTCAAAAAGAACTAGCATTTTTCATTCGTTTGACCTACATGCACTTAACATAAATGTCAACTTTTTCTAGAACTTTTGCTCGATCCGAAAGAGACAATTGGATTTTTTATTAGCCCACCTGAGCCAAAGTCTCAAGTGAGCTACTCTGATCAAAATTTGTCCGTTGTCTGTCGTCGTCGGCGGCGGCGTTGTCGTCATCGTAAACTTTTCACATTTTCATCTTCTTCTCAAGAACCACTGGGCCAATTTCAACCAAACTTGCCACAAAGTATCCTTGGGTGAAGGGGATTCAAGTTTGTTCAAATAAAGGGCCATGCCCTCTTCCAAGGGGAGATAATTATGAAGTAGTGAAAAAGTAATTGCATGTTTTAAAAATCTTCTTCTCAAGAACCACTGGGCCAGGAAAGATGAAACTTATGTGGAAGCATCCTCAGGTAGTGCAGATTCACATCTGTTCAAATCATGACCCCCAGGGGTAGGGTGGGGCCACAATGGGGGGTCAAAGTTTCACATGGGAATACATAGGGTAATTTTTAAAAATCTTCTTCTCCAGAACTACTGGGCCAGGAAAGATGAAACTCATGTGGAAGCATCCTCTGGTAGTGTAGAATCAAGTTTGTTCAAATCATGACCCCCAGGGGTAGGATGGGGCAACAATGGGGGGTCAAAATTTGACACAGGAATACATAGGGAAAATCTTTAAAAATCTTCTTCTCAAGAACCACTTGGCCAGGAAAGATGAAACTTATGTGGAAGCATCCTCATATAGTGTAGAATCAAGTTTGTTCAAATCATGACCACAAGGGGTATGATGGGGCCATGATGGGGGTCAAAGTTTAACATAGGATTACATAGGGAAAATATTTTAAAAATCTTCTTCTCAAGAACCACTTGGCCAGGAAAGATGAAACTTATGTGGAAGCATCCTCAGGTAGTGTAGAATCAAGTTTGTTCAAATCTTGACCCCAGGGTTAGGGTTTGGGCCATGATGGGGGGGGGGTCAGGGTTCAAAGTTTAACATAGGAATACATAGGGAAAATCTATAATTAATCTTCTCAAGAACAGCAAAGCCATAATTGGTCATAGTTATATGGAAGCATCCTGTGGTGTAGATTCAAGTTTGTTCAAATCATGATCCCACTTGAACCCTGTTTGATATTTAAATTTTTCAATACTGAACTGATTTTTTTCCTTATAGTTTTACATAGCCAGAGCTCAGGTGAGTGATGTTCTTTCATATAATCTTGGTGCATTATTTGTGACAACACATAACCAATTGTATTATGATATTTGACCTCCTAGCCTCGATTTTGAAGATTATTGCAGTTTTGAAAAAAAAGAATCATGCAAAAATTTAACTTTTATTTATTCAAAAACATATCTTTTTTGTATGATAGATAAACATGACAGGACACACAAACAAGTCAGTTACAATTTATGTATGCCGTAAATCATCGCATCCCAGCCGCTAATACAAAACGCAGCTAGGGGACCATATTCTTTGCATTTGCTTGTTGGAATTCATTGGTCAACATTCTGTTGTTATACAAGTATTTATGTTTCCTTTCAGATATTTGCATTATAGTGGGAAAAGGTATACCGGGTATTTACGGTTTACTTTGAATAAGAATTTTGATATTTTTTTAGTGACTTTGGGCTTCTTTGATAACTTCACCATGTCACTCTTATTTGCTGCAAAACAAATTCTTTTGTAGTTTTGGGAATATTAGTGATAATAGATATAGTAAACTGTGTATAAAGTCTGTTCAAATCATCACCCTCGAGAGTAGGGTTGGGTCACTTCGCTAGTTTATATTTAAACTTTTTCAGTCCCTAACTGATTTTTGCTTTTCGCTAACCAAAATGCTGAGTTGAGCGGTGTGGCCCATGATCCTTTTGTTTTATGTTGATGACACTGGATGTTACTTCTCTTGATTCTTCGAAAAGGATTTTATTTCTGGACTCTGTGTTTTGTTGATTTCGCCGGATTCATCTTTTCTTGATTCTTCACAAAATCAAAAATTCAATAAAAGCAGACAATTCTTTTTTTGTTTATATAATATGTAGACTTAAATTCTGAAGGTAGAGAAAACTTGTATGTATTGAAAACATAACAAATATCAATTGCTTTTACAGTTGCGATTTGGCACTTACTGAAAATAAGTTACATAAAACGATTTTGGTTAGTCGGTCGGAAGAGAGCAGACAAATAATTTTATAAAGATGCTTTACATCCGAAGCGTTCAAATTTATTGGAATGAAACATATGAAGATAACGAACAGTATTCAATATCAAAAGTCCGTAAAACAATACAAAATAGGAGCAGAGCAAACACGGACCTCCAAAACATCAGAGGTGGGATCAGGTGCCATGGAGGAGTGAGCATTCCCTGCCGAGCAGTCACATCCGCCGCGTGCTCCTTGTCATGATCGGAAAATAACGGAAAAATCCGTCCTCAATTTAGTGTATAAATAACGGACTAATAATTAGTATGAAAAACATCATCAGCATTTGACTCAATGACAAATTGTATTTGCTGACAAGGTCATTGTATCGACCATAGAACTTATGAAATGATGACTTTAAACGAGACTGCTGATATTCTTGTTTCATCAACTTGTTTGTAATTAATTTACCTCCTTGTAGAAATTGTTCATACGTAGAGCATGCTCTTGCGTATCGAATCAAATGAGATATATATTAATTCCGTATGCAGGTGATGAAGGTACATTGCTGCATAAGTAAGTGAAGTTGACGATAGAAAAGTTAAAGTCATCACATTTATCATAGAGCTTGGTTGTTAGATTACCATTAACGTTATTAATGGAAGCTGCTTAAGATTTATGACTTCCAATGACAACATACTGACCTTAAACATCATGCCGCTTTCTCTGAGACTTGAACCCGACCGTTTTTGGTGATCTGTTCTGGAACAGCTTCTCCGGGTGTACATAAGGAGAAGTAATCCTATCAAACACCATATTTTCTGAGTGAAGTGTTCGCGTAGTGCCACACAGAATGGAACTACAAAGAATAATAAATAAATAAATATGATATAAACTAATTACTAATAAATTTTAGATCATGGTTAACATGCAATGATACACACGGATTCTAGATTAGTAATTTTAAAACATCTTTGAAAAAGATATAAAGATATTTATCACACAATTTAGGTGTTATTTATAAAAACTCCTGCAAATCTCATGACAACCACGCCGTTGCAATGGGGATATTAGTTTGTTTTATGAGCTCTATTATTATAGAAACCGTTTTCTTCTCAATTTTATCAATCCACATGCGTTTAATTCTCTAAATCTATAATTTTGTTTAATCGAAACACTGAAAATTGATATAAATTTAGGATAATTCGACAAGTTTAACAAAACACACAGAGCAGGTGTAATTTATGCTTCAAAGCTCTTATTTAATTTCTTGGGAATATCGTTTCAATGGTTAAAATACATTAGTATATTAGTACTTTCTAAGTACCAAGACAATTTGATCTTTATTCCCAGGATAAACAAAACAGGTATGCCAAGGGCACGCCACTGAGAACATTCCTGAATGCATCGGTTTACCGGGTACATACCCGTCCGCAAATATGCTTACCATCCTATCTCAAGGACACCAAAGACAACATTTACGAGACACCTCACTGGCCTTCTAATACCCTCCAATATACTATGGACTCTACATCTAACATGAAACCCTGTCATTCAGTTCACTAAAAAGTTCTAACATGAAACCCTGTCATTCAGTTCACTAAAATTAACTTAAAGTCTAGTGGAAGGTGACTGAATGCTGAATGGCGGATGATTCATTCAAATTCCTTCACCGAGTCCTTCGCCATGCCCCTTTGAAATATTCACAAACGTAATAATTGTCTATTTATATCAGTATATGAGAACATTACATTCAAGGTAATGGCACTGCTACGAGCACTAAGCACTAAATTCCTTATGCCAGTTTTTTTTTTTTTTTGACGTACATAAACGCAACTAGATACTACAAGAAACGTTTAAGCCTTTCAAGTGGTTCCGTTTTGTTTGCGATATAAGAGATGAAATGATTGGAGAGTCGCAATGGTCTCAGGGCATTCATCTTGCCAATTATGGCACATGAACTTAAATATTAAACAATATACAATAACATCTCATAATCGTTTTAGAATTTTGAATTGTTTTTAAAAAGTGTTACACGGACCCAAGTCCTGGATGTAATCAGTGATATGAACAAACTTGAACCTAAACTATACTTCCTGATGATGCTTTGTGGCAACGCACTTTTAAAAAATAACGCACTTTCAAAATTTTTTTAAAGTGCGTTAAAATTGGGACAAAATCAACGCACTTTGAAAAAAAAAGTCAAAGTGTATTAAATTTTGGGCAAAAACAACGCACTTTGAAAAAAAAATCAAATTGCGTTAAGAGTGTACATTAACATTTTAAACCATAGAGACACTTAACGCACTTTGAAAAAAAAATATGTATGAAACAAATTATTTTGACTGAGATTGCCATCATACCTACAGTAGGCGTTGGAACTGGGGGGGTGGTAGTGGGGCTCACCCCCCCCCCCCCATTTTTTTTTTTTTTTTTTTTTTTTTTTTTTTTTTTTAGAAAAATATACCTAATACTAATATAGGCATTTGCTAGAACAACATTGGCCAATAATAACGCACTTTGAAAAGAAATATTTGTTTTTCAAAGTGCGCTAACTTTGTCTCAAATTTAATGAACATTGAAATTTTTTTCAAAGTGCGTTGTAACAATGCTTCCATAAAACTTTGACTAAAAATAGCGTTAATTGCTGTTCTGACAGGATTTTTTAAAAAAAGATTTTTTCCCATAGCAAAACTTTGGCTGTCAGTAATGACTTCACCCTATTCCTGGCGGTCACTATTTGAACAAATTTTGAATAACATTATATACTTGAGACTGCTCTCTTATGAAAATAGCTAATTATGGCTCTGCTGTTCATACCTGAGATAAAGATTTTTGAAGAATTTTTTTTCTTAAGCACATTCCTTTATAATGTGTGATTGCTAGTGTGGGCCCATCATACCCCTTTATTTCAACAAATTGAATAGAAATTTTTAATTAAGCTTCCACATTTATCAGTGTTAATATGGTTTAACTTAAACTTTAACTTTAGTCTACTAATTGTTAATAAAAAGATTTGTTTTAATAACTTTCAGTAATTCTTGATTTAAATCCCCGTGAAAAAAAGGCATATATGACACTTCATTTCAAATGTAGAACAATTTCGCTCGTCACTTCACCCAGAGATGCTTTTTGGTCCTGTGTTCTTGGGAATGGTGAAGGCGAAAATTTGGAAAGTTTACAGACAAACGAACAGACAAATGGACGACTGAAACAGGTGAGCCAGGGACCTACATACTAAGTATATAGCCAATAGGTCCCTGAGTGAGCTTAAAATATTCTTAGGCCGATAAGATACTATCCTCAAGTTCCCCCTCGGAGGTAGGGTGAGGCCTCGATAGGAGTTCAAAGTTTTACGTATTTATAAACATGGGGAAAATGTGTGGAAAAAAATAACAGTATGACCAGAGTGACTCGCGTGAGCAATTTAGCCCGTGGGCCTCTTGTTTCTCTTTCACGCAGAAAGCGAAAGTAATGACACTATGTCACGTGATCATTAGCTCAGATATATAAACTGACACAGGCTCTCGTTGATTGGCTCTCCCAACACAGTTTTCTTGTGGAAGAAAGAGTGGACTTATGATGTCAAATGTTCATAATCAAAATGGTCAAGGTCTAGAGCAGCAGGTTAGTTAGTTAAATGGGTTACAAAGAAAGGCCTTTAAGTGAATTTTGCCATATTTTTTTGGTCATTTAAAACGACAGAGGCAAAGATAAAATTCTTCTCTCCCGGTCGATCCAAAATGGCGACGACCACAATGTTCAGAAAGAAATGACATTTTCTGTTTCAAATTGACAAATTACTATAATAAATTCGAAGAAATATGTAAACTAATCATCTAAAAACTCATTAAAAAGAATTAGAAGTTTTCCTATCAATATCTATTTGATGTCCGTTGTACAAAATCAGCTGATCAGGAACAGTAACTCTATTTTTTTTTTTTTTTGGAAATGCGGCCTCAAACCTGCTTTTCTTTATAAAATTAAAAATGAAAGTAGTAAATCACACAAATTCTACTACTATGATCTTGCACAGAACAGAACAATTCAAATCACAATTTTTTTTTTGAGTGGAAATTATGTTTATGGCATGCATTCAATCCTGCTGGATAACTGCATCACTGCTCTTTTGCAGGACAACTTAATAACATTTGGTGAAGTTTTTGTTGACAGATAATTAAATGACATATATTAACAATTGTTTTTACATCATTTTCACCAAAATTTATTTTGCCACACAAACAGGTCAAGTCCAAAGACTATTTCTACCTACGTAGCTATTAATAGCTACCTAGGTATTTAAAGCTACCCAAGGTAGCTATTTTTACCTACTTTCTGCTTTATTTGCATTTGGTGGCCAAATGCAGGAACGGCGCGACATGGTGAACACAAAATTTCTTGATACAGTCACACTGATGATTGATATGACAAAAATTTGGTCAAAAAATGATAACTTCGTATATTATTAATTTTGCTTAGAAACTAATGTAAAATTGCCGATTCAGGAAGTAATCATTTTTTGGCCCAAATTTTGTTGTATTAATCATTGGTGTGACTGTATCAAAAGATATGGTATTCGCCATGTTGCGCCGTTTGGTCTTTTGATCGCAAATTGCAGAAAATATAAAAAGTAGGTAAAAATAGCTACTTTGGGTAGGTTTAAATAGTTACGTAACTTAATAGCTACGTAGGTAGAAATAGTTTTTGGACTGGACCTGACAAAAGAGCAGTTCTGCAGTTATCGTGAAACAGTCTATGACATTTCTAGTAACCCCTACCAAAGGCGGATCCAGGGTGGGCGCGCCAGCCGTGCACCCTCCCGTTTAAAAATAGAATAAATAATACATGTTATAATATTTAAATCATATAGTATATATATAAATATTGGGCGAACAATATTTCGGGCGAATGGACTCTGAGCGAACAGACTCCTGCGAACAGGTAGGTCGGGTGAACGAACCCTATTCCAGGGGGCTTCCATGCAGCCCCCAAACCCCTGAACTTTTACTACCTCCTGTTATGAAATTCCTGGATCCTCTGCTGCCTACCTTGTACATATATTTATCCCTTCAATGAGGTACAACAGTCCATGCTTTCTATGGTTTTATACTACTTTATTTTATAAAAATCCTTTTCAGAGAGCAAAGACTTGTTTTTAACTGTGCATATAACTTGATGACATCAATGCCTATAGCCCTGCCCATTCCAAATTGACCAAAAAGGGCATTGATGACTTCCATTAAAATATAATAAAACATAAATCCTTTGGGGGAAAAAACAAAAACATTCTTTAGATAACATTAACAAAAAGGATAATGGGAAGGGCAGGACATGCAGACTTCGTGTACAGGTTGACATGCAGAGATAAATCCATACCCTCACATAACGTATTGGTGAACATTGATATGGCAGGGAGACCCCCTTAACCTCATATAAACTTAAAGACAGATGAAAGGTCCACATGGCAGAGACCCCCTCCCCCTACCCCCAAAAAAGAAACTTGTTGTATAATAAGCTTTTCTTTTATAGTTTGCTGGTTTAGACTTAGGATCTGGTGGAAGACCATACAGTGGCAAAGGTAAGTTATATTTTGTTTATCAGGATTTAGCAATTTTGCAGTTGATTATTTTCTGTGGATTATGGAGGAGGACCTGTGTACAATCCAATTTTGACACTTTCATCTCTGTCTTGGTTATATGGAAGAAAAACAATTTCCCATAGTTTTCTTTGGCATTGTTGACTGGTAGTTCATCTCCATAAGAGTTGGTTCATGTCAACATTTTAAAAGTTGGACTATATAGAGGCACTGCCTCTAATTGCAGCTGACTGTCTTGGGATGAAGTGACAGTGACAAAATATTTAACAATTTCGTATAATCCCACTCATTCATTCGTTGAGTGAAAGTGTACCACTAAAAAGTTGCAATGTTCCTGGTTTGGTTTATACTCCTTTTCAATCCATTGTGAACAGTGATAATAGAAAATTAACCTTAACACCCATCCTCATACATGAACACACAGACACTCAAGAAAACAGTGCGGAGCATGATTTTATATAATTATAACATTTTCACTAACATTTCAAGTACAGGCAATAATTTCTAAAATTAGAAATAGTAGGAAAAGAAAGCATATATGGAAATGTGGTAATAATGGGTTTGTCATTTTTGGTGTGATACGGGGAACAGAGAAAAAAGATTTGCATGTGCTTTATATATTTGTTATACAATGTATATGGAAAGTGGTTTCTCTATGGAAGGATTTAAGATTTGATTTTCAGTGAGTAGGAATTTTTGTGTACTGGTCATACACACGATACATCTTAGAATGCAAACAGGTCTGAGTGAGATTTATGTAAAAATAAAATTACTCATATTTTATGGTTACTTTTACCATGTTAACACTAAAAAAGTTTTCAATGTCTGTATTTTGTTGGGAGGGTTGTTTGCAGTAACAAATGTACATGAATTTTACCCTTACACTTAAATCTAGCAGTTTCATTGGCTTAAACATGACTGCTGGCAGTATATCTTAGTCTGGAAATGAAGTCTTTATACTCATCTATATAGATGACACCCTGAATAGTCAATAGAAATATATTGGGTAAATCCATCTTATAGATAACTGCCTTGCATCTATGAGTATGATCAATCTGATATTTTTCTGTAGACAGTCACAAACAAACCTTACAAGTATAGTCCAATACTTAGTTGATAAAATTGGAACACAAATCATTCGACATATCGGGACCTACAAATTGATTCAAAACATTGATCTGAATGATTATTCTGTTTTGTTTTAATTCCAAGTTCACAGAAAATGTTGATAGTTAACTTTGATTTGTAGATGGACGAAATTATCGACCAAACAGCGCAAACCCAAGATTTCAGGAACAAATGTTCTACATGCCAGGTGTCGTATTTTTCTCTGTACGACCACAGTATGTTCAGGATTGTCAGAGTTCAACTCGTCTATTTCGAGTTTCATAATCCATAAATATAGAGTTATCTGCAATCAGAAATGCTTAATTTTAAGCACTAAAATTACGTTATGATATTCCAACTGGTAATTTTATGAAAGGAGAGTGGTAAATAACCAAATTTGATACTTATTTGTCCAAATCGTGCATTTGCCAAAATAATACAAATATTGTTACTTTTAAGTGACAAAATCTGCCCTGTTTCAAATGGTTGAATAGGTTTCTAATACCGATATGTGACTGCACTGGCAAAGTTTAAATTGCCTAGGTGAACTTAATTATCTTGGTGCTGTTAATGCACTAGGCCTGGCAATTGCAGCCATAGTAAATAGGGAGTCAGACTCACAGGACTTTGCTTAAATTTAAAAAAAAAAAAAAATTTTTTTTTTATTAAAGGTATTTCAAAGAAAAATGCCTGAAATGATTGATTTAGTTATTTGGCTATGATCATGATGATGGTGATAGTTGCTGTAATGCACAATTAGTGGGTTTACCTGTGTTGACTAATTTATAAAGAATACCTGTTGACGAGGTGGAACATTTTATCCTGATTCATACTGTAGTTTATCTTAGCTTTAGCATGATCTATGTTTTTATTTTTTTCTTATCTTAAAACATTCATATCTTGAAAGTGATGGGTCCCAAATAATCATTTTCCTTTGAAATAAACCATTATCCCTCATGTTTGAACAATGATTATTCAAAGTTCATTATCATTTCATAGAGATACATGTAATGTTAAACATAAATCAGGATTAGTAGTAAAATATATGTAAGTCAAAAAGTACACTCACACCGGTTCCTTATGAGGAAAACACAACTGAACTAGCAACTGGGCTAATGCTTTGTCAAAGAACTGAACAATTTAGGGGTTCAGGTTTTCCGAAATAAAAGGAAGTACTTCATAGATAAAGGATTGAATTATATAGGATATCCCATCACATCCCAAATCTGTCTGCATCTTTTATGAATTTTATTTTTCATTGGTTATGCTCTGAAGTAGTACATTTTTGCTTATCACTGCAGTATTGTTCATATTGCATGGTTTAATTGTTGTCATATTACTTAATTAATTAATGTCATGCGATTTATAAAAAATGCTTGATGTTGTGGAAGAAAGTTTGAGAATGGAAGATTTATCTCAGTGCATCTTTTTCAGGTCAGGGTAACCAAGGGCAACAGGGTCAGCGCTATGTGCCTCCTCACATGAGGAATGCCCCAGGGGCTCCTGCTCCCCCTCCCATGGGAATGGTGCCAAATTACCCCCCACCCCCACTGCCTGATAATAGAGGGGGCAGAGGTAAAATAAAAATCTTCTTAGAAGTTTATCATAAATTACTAATGGATTAACAATTCTCTTTAGTTTCTCTAATCATAGATGATTTATTTGGGCTAGAGTGTATGTACATTACTTGTAAATTATTTTCTAAGAAATTGTAGTTTCAGGTGAAGTGTATATTGTTTCTTTAATTTTCCTTTACAAATCTAGATCTTTATAGTATTTTCTAAGTCTATTTATTTATTTTTTTTAAGAAAAAAATATTGTATTCTAACAGGATGAACCAAATATTTGTACAAATAATGATTACAAGGCTTTTACCTTCATTTTTTTCATTTCTAATTAATGATCTTCGTGGTGTTGAATGAATCTGCGATACCAAAGTGGTAATATTTGAATAGTTTAATAGGTCACATTGCATTAAGTTTAGACATAAATTGTTTTAAATTTTTGCCCTGGGAATTCGAGAAAATCTTTACAAAGTGCCATAATTTATTTTCAAGAACAGCTTGCATACTATTTTTGCAGTGTGTACATCACATGATTTTCTGGTTTCAGATGGAGGCTTTAACAGGGGAGGATATAATCAGGGGCGTGGAGGATACATGAACGGGGGTCCTCCCCAGAGCTTCAGTCAGCCCAGTAAGTGTCAAATACAGTCAGAAGTACTGTAGATTCCTTATTATTCGCGAGTACCGAGTACTTTTTATCGCGAAATGCTTCTTCAAAACGCAAGAATAATGATATGCAATTGGACAGGGTTCGACATTAACGTTAGTTTCAGACTAATACATTTTCATTCGGACTAATAAATTTTGTGGCTTATAAGTCTGAATGGACTAATAAAGTTTTCTGGGGGAGAAAAAAAGAATTTAATGATGTTCAATTCTCTACAACTTTCACTGGAAAACCCTGTATATATTTTTAGCTTCTTGGCGGGAAGTTAGGTAATTCTGGGCACTTAATTTTAGGTCTCATTGGTATGAAATTAAACATTTTTACAATCATGATTTAGTATGACACATAAAGAAAGATGTCGGATGTTTGGATGATGTAATCATATAGAAAAACGAAAGAGATCGGGAATAGGATCGTAGTTCCTGATTGCGCAGCTTCAATGAATCTTGGTATAAAATATTTCATGTAAATGCTTTGTTTATTTCTAAAAAGTATGAAAAGTACATTGCAATGTTATTTCTATTTATTTATATTTTTGACGGACTAGTAAAATTGCCCACAGATTAGTAAAAAATAAGGAAGCACTACAAAGCCTAAAAATGTTAGTGTCGAACCCTGTTGGATGGTTCATCGAGGGATTTTAAATTGTTTTTAGCACCATAAAAATAATAGCGAGTACAGTCGCACCTGTTGTTACGGCCACCTTTAATCAGCGGCCACTCCCCATGAGCGGCCAGTTTCAATCCCGCCCGATCATTTTTTCACTATATTTTAACTCATTTAAGCGGCCACCTGTCTAACGCGGCCAGTGGCCAGTGTTTTTAGGTCCCGTGCGCTCAACACGCCTGTTTTCAGCGGCCATTTTGTCTGTTTTGTCACATGATTTCCGTTTGACACGTGACCTCGTATCCTCATACGAAGCCAAACATGAACAGCTGATAATGAGTTAATGACCAATAATTGCAGGTGTAATTTGAATTCTGTCAGGATTTAATGATTTAATTAATATGATTAAATGATTTATTTGTTAACAAACATTTTTTTGTGTTCTTAACATACGAAAGTAAGTTGTTAAATATTTTCATGATATAAACAGATAAACTCAATAGGCTACATATTAATAACAATTTCGTCTGAGGTTATCAAGTCAAGCGGTCAGTCTCGCGTTTTAACCTTTTATGTTTTATAAATAAATTTGTATCTAGAAAAATTAAAAAGCTTCAATTACACAGCATAAAGGGAAATGCTTAGTTGTTAGAACATTTCATGATTTCCTGTGATGTAAATTATATGGCTGTACAATTAAATTACCAACACACATACACAAAAAAAAAAAAAAAATAAAATAACAGATTTCTTTAAAAAATTCATGTAAAATGAAATGGAAAAAAAAGGATTTCATGTGACTTAAAACTTTATAAGTGTTTAAATGTGTTGAAATTGGATTTGGAGACGTGTGAAAATAAATATACAACTGTGGTCGCAATTTTTTATTCATTGCTTTGAAACCTGGAATAAGTGGCCACCTGTCTTATGTGGCCAATTTGTCATTCTCCCACGAGTGGCCTCTTAAAACAGGTTTGACTGTAATTTTATTTCCCGAGTGGTGCTTCTCGCGAAATTACCGATAATTAATTCCACGCATATATTTAGGAATTTACAATAATTGTTTTGGGACTCAATTGATTTTAATGCATTGGTCCCAAATTTCATCTGATGATTGTTGATGTCCATTGTTGTGTTTCAGACATGGGTGACAGAGGTGGCTACAATGCCTACAACAGAGGGGGCTACAATCAGGGCGGAGGTAACAGAGGGGGCTACAACAATTACCAGAACCGCCGGGGCGGCTACCAGAATAATGCTCCAGGAAGGTTAGTTAAACATCATAGGCCGAAAAATTTACTTCTTACATCATTATGCAATGTTTAGAAGTCTTCTATCAAAGTGGGGGTCTTGTATCTCTGGACTGTTTTGGTTCCTAGTTAAAAAAATGAATTAGACTTTCTAAAAGATGAATGGAATTGATAGATTTTTAAGGTAGTATAGAATTATGCCAATATTTATTGAAATATACATGTAAATTGTAATAATATCATCTTGTTTTGATAGAGTCTCTTCAGCATGTTGATAGTAATAAGCATGTTTTATTTGGGTTTAATCATTTTTTTTATACCCCCCGCAAACGAAGTTTAGGGGGGGTATATTGGAATCACCATGTCCGTCTGTCCGTCTGTCTGTCTGTAGACGAGATTTTGTCCGGTCCATTACTCAGAAACTATTGGAAGGATTTGTCTGAAAATTTGTACACATATTATTCACTATATGAAGTTGTGCACCTGATATTTTCATCTTGATTCGATTATTATTTTGAATTTTACTGGTGTTTTTTCATTTTTATTTTGTGGTTTTGTCCGGACCGTTTCTCAGAAACTATTGCAAGGATTAATCTGAAAATTTGTACACTTATTATTCACCAGATGAAGGTGTGCACCTGGAATTTTCAACTCTTTTTGTTAATTTTTTTGCATTTTACGGGTTTTATTTTTTATTTTAATTGACTTGTTCATTTTGGGCTCATGTATAAGGTTTGAGATATAGAATCTAGAATATCTGTTCAAAAATACTACAGCTTAAAACTACTTATAAAAACTTTAAAAAAAGAAACATCATCAAGTGTTAAAAACAGTTTTTATATTGCACAGAAGATAATGTAATTTCATTTGTCTCTTGGGAATAATGACTGGACATGCATCCAGTTAAAGATAAATTAATGAGTTTGGTGTTGGAAGTTGTTAAGGCATATCTCTTATCAAGGTGTGTGTTATCTAATCTCCAGGGAATAAGGCACAAGAATTAAAGATCTCTCTTCTCTTATTCTCTTAATAGTAATTTATTATCTGTCAAAGCACTTCATTACTGGATGACCAGCTCTTTATTTTCAAAATGCATTTCAAATTGATATATCAAGATTAATTTGATTTTGTATTATGTGTGTTTGCAGAGTGACATAACACATAATTGCAATATATTTTTTTAATGCAGAAATAAAAAAAAAATAAAATGAAAAAATAAAAAAAAGGTGTTACAATGGAATTACAATGTATTAGTATTGATGTTTCATTTGGTTGCACCTTTGTTTCATTCATTAAAAAACATGATGAGCAATTATATTTCACTGCAAATTTTTGTAAGTAAATTGTGAACACCTCTTAAGATCCATAAAGTATTTTTGATTTGGCACCTTCTCTGAAAAACCCAGCGGGGGGTATTTGTCCCTATTGGACAGTTCTAGTTAAAAAAAATGATCAAATATGGAAAAAGATTTTTGACATTTTAGGTATGGAGGAGGGGACAGATACAACAACTATGGAGATGGTGATCGCTTCAATAGACAAGGTAGTGCCCCTCCAAGTTCTGGGGGACGCTGGGATAACCTGGAAGATGATCGCAACTTCAACAACCAGAGATTCCAGAGTGAGGGGGACTTCGGCACAAATAACAGATGGGACAATCGAACTGACTACAATACCGGGGGCAAGTACCCCCAGGAGACTACAAAGGAAAACTGGACTATTCCACTGCCCCCCAACCCCCGAATGGAAGAGTAAGGAAAACTTGCAGCACTGAACAATTTTGTATTCATTTTATACATCATCTGGCTGATATTGATAGCTGTGCAAACAAAACAATATTTTAGATTGGAATTCTTTTTAGATAAAAATGTTTCAGAACTGCAATTATAAGAGTTCATCATTTTGTCAGATTCATTTTCCTATGATAACACATTACACTTTCAATTTTATTTGTGAACATATAATTTGGTTCCCTACAAAAAAAAATTTACGATATTTTTGTATCAAATTTTTCCAACAAGAGTTCAAAATTTGACTAATGATTCATCATTCTGTTGTCTTTTAAGAGAGCTCTTTGGAAGTGGAAATACTGGCATAAACTTTGACAAATATGAAGATATTCCTGTGGAGGCAACGGGAGAAAATGCCCCCAAAAATGTAGAGACTGTAAGTAAATGCGGATTTATGACTTTCAGTTGATCTGCAGTTTTATTGCTACCTGATTGGTCCAGACTATATGGACCTTGTCAGTTATTGGTTAAAAACTTTTACCAATTACTGGTTTATAACCTTGATCAGGCAGTGTCTGACCCTATGAAAAGTTCATATTTGTATAGAATTATCACCAGGAGCAATTTTGTAACGGAATGTGGCATTTGTTTATTTTGAAAGTACATGTACATGTATTTGAAAATTGAAATGTAACTTCTTGGAGTTCTAAGGGAATGTCATTTTTTGTGTATTTCAGTTTGAGGAATGTAACTTGGGAGAGATTATCAGAAACAACATAGTGCTGAGTCGCTACTCCAAGCCTACTCCAGTACAGAAATACGCCATTCCTATCGTTCTGAATAAGAGGGACTTAATGGCCTGTGCTCAGACAGGTAAGAATTAACAGGACAGGGCTTTACTACAGGTATATTATGGTATCATCTTCAGTGCTTGTACAGTAAAACTCGGTTATAGCGAAGTCTAGGGATCCGTGAATTTAATTCGCTATATCCATAATTCGTTATATCCATATAACGAATTTATATAACCATATATAGCGAATTCGCAATATGCATGTTTTCCTTCAAGTGTTACTATCAAATATGTTATGGAAGCAAACACATGTATTACAAACTATACTTTCAATAACTAAGGTTTTATTGAGTTGGCTCGCGTAGCGAGCTACTCCTTGTTGACACAGCCGCTTCAGAGCTGTAAAATTTATCACGCATTCATCAAGGTGATCCATACGCCAAATATGATAGTCCTAGCAAAAAATGCTGTTGTTTGAGTGATTGTATAAACTTAAAAGGTAAAAACTGTATTAAATTTAATACTGTTACATTATTTATGTCTTCATGCTTTTAAAGAAATTTTTGTTTAAATATCTGTACGATGTACAATTACTGCGTATGAATATATGTTCAAGTATGTTAGGCGGATCTAATCTTCCCATCTGAAGTTTATTTATAATTGACCTAGAATACTCCCTAATGCAAACACCTGCTGCTCTCATGAGCTGCAGCTAGTGTGCTTGAAAAATCTATTTTTAGAATCCAGATTTGCTGTGGGAATCTTTAAACTAATTACTCCATAACACTGACCACTGCAGCTAGTGTGCTTAAATTCATTATACTATCCAGGTTTGCAGTGGTGTTTTTCACAATAATATGTACGGAAGCCCATTAGTGCCAACCTGTATATATAAGGCAACAATATACACTTTATTTTTGAACCGAACATCAGGAGACATATAATATTCAGTCTCTTAAGATGCAAAATAAACTGAATATAAGGTATGGTGTCCAGATGTATGAAAAAGCTCAATTAACTCGAGCGAGTCAACTCACAGGCCCTTCAGGCCTTTGATTATGAATTGAATTTTATATACAAATGCTAAAAGAAAGTTAAGTCGGTTCTTTGAAAGTTCGTTATGAAAGATGTAAATTTCATTCTATTTAATCTCAATGGGACTCAAAATCATTTCGCTATATCCATAAATTCGTTATATATCAGAGTTCGTTATAACCCTAAAATTTACAAAGATTTGTTAAGAATTTTGCGGGGAACTCGGAAAAACTTCGCTATATCCGTGAATTGGCTATATCCATGTTTGTACTAAACGAGTTCTACTGTATATCATTTATTGATTTATCTCATACATGTATGATACTTTGTTATGTTTCATAAACATTACATGTCTCTTGAGCAGCAAAAAAAAAATTAATTAATTTTCGAAGAAATTTTCTTACTGAAGCAGTGCTTGTACATGTATACTGTAAACCACTTTTATTCATAACGACTTTATTTCGCGATTAACTGTGATAAACTAGTTCGCGATGATTAATTTTAGAGATCAAGCCTTTTTGGAACTGTTGTTAATAGACAAACTTTAAGGACCGGTTTGTGGAGAGAAATATGATGACGAGCCTCTTGCGAACTTCGCGAAAATTTCTCGCATGCCAATAAAAGTTGGTTTACAGTACATGTATGTCCTGCAAATTTAAGAGATTTCAATTATGACTCTATTGAATATTGTTGGTTTGTTGAAATACATGTGCACAATATCCTAGGGAACTTCTTTCTGTGATGGTCCATTTAAAAGTTGTTTGTATGTTTCAGGTTCTGGGAAGACTGCTGCCTTCTTGGTCCCAGTGTTAAACAGAGTCTATGAAAATGGACCCGAGGAATCAGCTGTAAGTAATCAAATAAATGCTGCATACTTGTACAGATTTTGTTAAAGATTAAAATTTATGTGAAAAGATTTAATTTTTATCACATAAAAATGCACAGTTCAAAATGTGCTACAGCTGGTGGGGAAAATACATGTAGCTGAATGACAAATACTCCTGGGATTAAATCTATTATGAATAACTAACATCTATATCAAAGAGCTCTGAAATAATATAATTTGCTGAAGTAATTTGACATTTTGTATTCAAACCTAAGGATGAAAATTAGAAATGTATTTATGGATTCTTTGACCTGATTTTTGTAGAATGTTTCCTCGTCAAGACAGTATGGACGCAGAAAACAGTATCCACTGGCCCTTGTCCTGGCCCCTACCAGAGAGCTGGCTTACCAAATCTTTGATGAAGCAAGGAAGGTTTGTATTTTGCTAATGAGAAAATAATATTTGAAGTCAAGTTGACCATTTTGTTTTTACCCACAATACAATTCTGTAACTCGCACAAGTACAATTTCCTGTCTTATTGTTAGTTTGCCTATCGTTCCCGTGTGAGACCCTGTGTGGTTTACGGAGGGGCTGATATTGGGGCCCAGATGAGGGACCTGGACAGAGGGTGTCATTTACTGGTGGCTACCCCGGGAAGACTGGTAGACATGCTGGAGAGGGGCAAGCTCGGACTGGAGCACTGCAAGTAAGTAGACTGATGTAAATGATAAAAGAAGTACTTGTGTATTCTGTTTACAATACATGTATTTCAATTCTTGCATAAAAGAAATCAAATTTAATTTTAAAAAGAAGAAAAATATTATGACAAAAAGAATTATTCAATTGTTCTATTCATCTTTTATATTCTTTTTGATTGACGCACGACTATGTTTTCTATACCTTTCTGACACACAATTTTTACTGACCAGGTTCCTGGTATTGGACGAGGCAGACAGAATGTTAGACATGGGATTTGAACCCCAGATCCGCCGCATTGTGGAGAAGGATAACATGCCCCCAAGTGGTGTAAGGCAGACTCTCATGTTCAGTGCCACATTCCCCAAGGAAATTCAGGTGAGCTTTTTTTTCTCTATAGAAGTCCAAGTTGTACTGTAAATCCAAATATTTTTATGTCAGATCATATTTGTTGGGTATTCCAGGGATGTCAGTGTATTTGAAAACATGAGATAATTTATGCAAGGTAGTTTTGCCAGTCTTGCAGATTATCCCATCTTTCTTGGTTAATTTGAACCTTGTTTCGTCAAGCCAAAAAACTGTGATTGTGACATTTTTTTGCAAAATTTAATATTTACAAAATTTAGAAAACAAACTTTTTTCATATTCAATGCCATTGAAGCCTTTCATACTTTAGATTTCTGTTGTAGATGCTGGCCAGAGATTTCCTGGACAACTACATATTTTTGGCTGTTGGAAGAGTTGGCAGCACCAGTGAGAACATTACCCAGAAAGTGGTGTGGGTGGAAGAAATGGAGAAGCGTTCCTTCCTGTTGGATCTATTGAATGCAGCAGCAGGTCCCGACTCACTGACTCTGGTGTTTGTGGAGACCAAGAAGGGCGCCGATTCCCTGGAGGATTTCCTGATCAGGGAGGGGTATCCCGCCACCAGTATTCACGGTGACCGCTCTCAGAAGGAGAGAGAAGAGGCTCTGAGGCTGTTCAGGAGTGGGGACAGGCCCATCATTGTAGCTACTGCTGTAAGTGTAGAAATATTTGGTGGGATCAGGAAAGTGTTTGTAGGAAAAGGAGTTTTAGATTCAGAGAATGGAACAAGTTTGCAGACAGGTGTCTATGTAAAATGAACTTACCCATGATTTGATTTGCATCAGTATGTGTTAAAATATTTGATAAGAAGGGCTTTGGATGTGGAAGTTATACAATATTGAGGGATAATTTATATGCCAGTACAAAGACCAAGTCTTGAATGCCTTGTCCTCGCTTGTATGTTGTTTTCATTATGAGAACCACAGCACCAAAATTAATTGGTAGAACATTATAAACAAATTCAAAATTAATAGTCCTTGGACTTACAAAAAAATTGTTTTCAAAAACAGGTGGCTGCAAGAGGCTTGGATATCCAGAATGTAAGACATGTTGTGAACTTTGATCTGCCAAGTGACATTGAGGAATATGTACACAGGATTGGAAGAACTGGTCGAGTAGGAAATCTGGGTGAGTACAGTCGAGCACTTTAAAGTATTTTTTGTCAGCTGTGTATTCCACTCAGCCCCTTTACACTAAATTGAGCACATCCTATAATGTGATGCATCTATGTGTATGATTTGAAAAAAAATTTCTCTGCCAGAATGATGTAGTATATGTCAAATACATGTACATGTTTAATACCTTTATATTATATGGCTTGTATACTTACAGACATATTCAATAGTTGGAAAGAGGTTGAATCATACATATATATGTTATGAAAACTGAGTTAGTTGGATTAGAATTGGTTTATATTGAAATTGATCTTTCAGGTTTGGCAACCTCATTCTTCAATGAAAAGAACAAGAACATTGTGCGGGACCTCATGGATTTACTTGTGGAGGCCCATCAGGAAGTTCCATCATGGCTTGAGTCCATGGCTTACGAAGCTCGGCCCACTGGAAGTTCCAGAAGGGGAGGTGGAAGAAGGTCAGTCCATTTTGTTACATTAAGCAGTATGATAATTAGGGCGTTACATAGAAATATGGGGGCCTTATAAAAAATTTCTTTTCATTCTGTGTCATACACTACAAAAATACATGTACTTTGATGTTTTCAAAGCCAAAGATTGGGTTTTAGACCAAAAGGTTTTTGATGTTTGTAGATTCGGCAATTCTGGATTTGGATCAAGAGATTACCGACAGCAGAACAAACCCAAATCTCAGCAGCAACAGCAGCAGGGTGGGGGAGGATACAGCAACAATTATAATCCTATGGCCAACCAGTACAGCAACTATGGTGGTTCCTATGGTGGGGCCTACAATGCCCCCAGCAACAGTGCCGCCCCAGACTGGTGGGGCAACTGAAGAGCCCAGCAAGCAACAACCACATTTTGTTTATTTCACTGTTGTACATTTTGCAGGGTGACAATATGGTAGAACCAGCCCCCTTAAAATTTAAATTCAAGGCTTTAGAAGGCAGTCTTGTAGCCTGTGGAGATGAGTTCAGATAACTGCAGTGAGACGAGAGCTAGGATTGTTCAAGTGGATGGTGTTGGTCTCAGAAGATAACTGTGTTTGGAGAGCCCTCGTTGAACTGTGTCATAAATCCTATTTTAAATTCACATTTTAGCAATGTCAGCATTTGTTACCAAGAATACATATCGTTCATTGTTGTGTCATTGTTTTAAAAATGGCAGATGACTGATTTCTTACAAATTTATCTTGAAATGTTTTACAAGTAGTGAACAATTGTCAAGCAGACTTTTGAGACGAAACATTTTTTTTATTTTTTCCCCCCTAATTACTTTTATTATACTCTAGGAGGGGAAAGATGATTACATAAAATTATCAGGAAATATTTTGATTTTTTCTTTTCGTGCATTAAGATCTGTTGTAAGTGTTGATAGACCCATTTGTCCACACTTTTTAACTAGATTATTAAGTTTTTAGGGGAAAAACCCCTAAAGGAAAGTATTTGTGCTGACATTGTGATCAATTATATTCATGGACTAATAGTGTCAATTGTAAGTGGTACATGTATTTACTCACTTTTACAAAGTTCATACTTTTCCAGTATTTTAGTAATGAAGAAACTTAAATGTAAAATGCTACTGCACTGCAAACGGGAGAGAGATGTTTGCTGGTTCTATTGTATATTACCATGAGCTATTGTAAGATTTTTCTGAATATTGTAGTCTTGTAGTTCCAATATTTTTTGCTATGATGCCGTCCTGTTTCCAAATGTAGATTTTTGGAAGAACGTTATTTTTGGAAATTGGAATCAAAGGAAGACAGGTTCACTTTAATAGATTTTTTTTTTACTTCAATATTTATGAAAAATGAAAGCTGGTGAAATTATTCATCCAGATTAACATATATAAGTAGTATGTTCCTGTAATTGAGAACATAATTGATACAGCATTTGATTTTTTTAGAGGAAGGACTTTGACCTTTTTTAATTAAAATCTGATGCTGTGGGAAAGAATGGGGTTTTAATGTACATGTGTCAACACATTTGTGATGCTAGTCAAGTAAGTCATATATCTTGCCCCCTTTTTTTATGCTGGATGTGGAAACGTGAAAAATTAAAAAGATAAGAGTACCACCATATGATGGATATATACTTTTTTGTTATTTTGTTTTCTTAAATGTACACATGTAGTGTATTTCTGTATAAAAAGTGGTGGTACAGTGGCCATAGCATCCAATTTTCTATATGTATATTGTTAAAGAACTTTTGATGTGCATGCATTTCCACATTTAGCTGCTAAATGGTGCATTATGTAATGTGTATGGATCTGTTTGACAGATCACCTTTTGACAAATTTGACTGCAAATGGATATGCCCTTCTTCATTAAATGTTTTGATTACATGTAGATAGTATTTCACAGAAAGTGGAATTTTTTTCTTATCCTTTAGTCTATCATAAAAAAAATGTGGAGTTGAGTTGTGGACATGTTATGGACATTTAATTTAAGAGTGATCTACAAAGGGCACTTTGATCTAGCATAAAAATGTTTGTTTGAACGACTAGCGTCACAAATAGCAATTGTATCCGTATTTTAATGATTGAACCACGTCTTTCAAAAGGTCATCTTATGGGGAGAGGACATGTTATGTGCCAGTTTTTTGTTTCTCAAGTATTTGTTGTGGAGATTTTTGGCAGAGTTTGTGTTTTTTCCACAAGCCTAGACCTGTCAACCTTAATATCCAGACATTGGAGCTTTTATACAATATCTTGACCTATTGCTATTAATAGTCCCAGAACAAATACATAATAGAAATGTTTTCATCCTTCGTTGTGTATTTTTTATTTTTTCTGAATGTTAATTATTGACAAAATATTTGTTATTATTCTTACATTGTAATTTTCCTAACTTTGTTTAAATGGAACATGATTTTTAATCTTAAATTCTCTGGATCCCTTGTTTTTGAAGTCTATATTTTAGAGATAATAGATTATAGTTCATACTTTTAAAGAAAAGATCTTGTGCTTTAAAATCAAAACTACAAAGATACTTTTTTGTACAGATAGCTGATCTGAACAAAAGAGTTTTGGGTTTCCGTAATTTGATGTTTGTCTCGGTGCTGTTTTATACTGTATCTTGTTGAAAACATCGGTAATGGTGATAAAACTTTGACAGTTTGAAGTTGTACAAGAAGGCTATTGCTTAATTGTAAACATTTCCAAAGTCAGTGCACATTGAATTGCATTGAAACTTTATTGATGTGTATTTTTTTCTCTATATGGGGGATGTTTATTCCTCCTAAGCAAATGTTAAATTGTATGATACACAATCAGTTCGGATGTGCTTGTTATTTTTGGTGCATGCCTAATGCATGCTTTTCCATATATCTCTTCAATGTGCCAAACAATTTCCTATAGGAAATGCTTTATTACACGACTTGTAGGGATCCAGAGGTATATATACACGGTATTTAATGATATCAACTATTCTGTAAAAGACATTCCAAAATGTGTTCAAGTTTCCTGTGTGTATATTTATGGGGTCTCACATTATTTTCATTCAGATTTTCTTGACCATTTTATCTTTTCGACTTCCCATTGATAATAATCTTGTCACTAAACTTTTTGTTTTGTATGTGTCTATTTTCACAATGTATCCATATGATATTCATGCAGTATTGGTAAGGAACAGCAGTATTTGCGAGGCTTTTTAAAAATTATTAAACCAGGGCTTTCATCCTCTGCCATACAGGTTTCCTCATAATCATATTCACCCGTGTAAAAAAATATTCGAGTTTAATATATAGATATGTTTTACCATGTACATGTATCTTTATTGTTAGGTCAAATTTTTTTTTAATTTTTATTTTTGGTGCTGCCTTTATGACTTGGTGCTTCCTTATGAGAAATGGAGGGAGCAAAGGATGATTTTGGTGCATGTTTGCATCCTTGTTGCAAGTTTTCTGTGATGAGTCAAATTTGAAGTTTAAAAAAAAATAATGTGCAATTTTTTTTTTTATATAATATTATATCACAGACATTTTACAGTCACAATGGCAATCTTTTTTATATAAAGATTTACACATTAATTTATTCAGTATTTTTTTTTTATTTTAAAAATGTGATGTATGAATGACTTAATTTTACAAAAGAAAAAAATAAGGGTAGCTGAAATTAGTATACATGTGCATGTTCTTTGATGAGTGTGGGGGAATTTTGGCAGAGGGTGAATTTTAAATGATGGTTTAGGAGGGCCTTGTAAATTGCTAGGTTTTCAGTAAAGATTCTTTAATTATATACAGTTTTCTTGAGTACATTTGATCTTCATAGTTATATGTGAGTTACTGGTATTTTGGTATCTCTTGACTTTATGTGGAAATGTGAATTCTGTTTGCCACAAAGTAAAAATAATACACTGTATTTCTCATTTTTATCTCTAAATGCTAGAGTTTTGAACTTTTTCCAGATATTTTTATTTGTAATCTTGATTTGGCAGTAAATATTTCTTTGTACCTGGTACTATTAGAAACAAATCATTAGTCTTGTGTACATTGTGTATGTCAGAGTCAAAACAGAGAACAGGAGAAAGTCAGATTCTGAGTGCAGAAAATTATTTATTCTTAAGTATTTTAAGTCTCGGTATCCATTTGTAATGATTCTTTGTCCATTTCACAGCAAATAATCCTGTACAATGAATTGGCATGTCATGTATAAAACCCACGAATGTGTATGAGAGAAGTTAACTTTTAGGAGAGGGTGTTTCAGAATGGGACGGCATATTTTGTATTAGTTATTTTTTCTTGTCTTTTTTTGTGCTGTGCTGTATATTTGGGGGGAAATTAACCTGTAAACCTGCAGCTCAGACTATTCAAAAACAAGTTTTGAATGTGGTTGTTCAAATAAAATCTTTAAATGTTGACTTGTAGTTTTTCATCTCTGAATTAATTACAGGTAAAGTTATACCTGCAGTTATCTGCTATATCTATTTTTAGTAACCTAGACCAAAAACAATACAGTATGTGAAGTTAATAGTTGGTTCATTTACTTATTAAATCAACTTGAATGTATTCTTATTTGAAAACAATTCATGTGGATTACAGGGCAGCCTATGGAAAATTGACCTACTAGTATTTGCATAGTTAAGACTGTGCAAAGAAATAACTAGAACTATGCAACCAATGCTGAAAGGAAGCATTTCATGAATTTGACAAAGTAATGTTAATAAAATTGTATACTAGCCACTCGTGCTGTAGGTAACCCAGGATTATGTTTTTAAGAGTGGATCCATTTTCCAGATTTGGCTTATGCAAGAAAAAGTACTATTCATGCTTTAAAAGAGATTGTGTGATGTTTTACATCCCATTCAAGAATTTTTCACTCATGTATACCTGATTGCATTCTGGAAAATTGCATTATATTGACAACAATGAGCTTATGAATAATGCACTGGGTTGGCATTTAGCATGTTCAGTTGTTCTGCATTCACTTGTGCAACATGTTACCAGGATATGTCCACACAAGGAATTCTTAATAGCATAATTTATGACATTGAAGCAGTACCAAGTGAGGGGCTCTAGAAATAATACCGTGGTCAATGATGAGAAATGTGTTGGACAAAGAACTTTTAAAAATTGTGTACAGCTTTAAATTAAGAAATTATCTCAGAGAGAAGGGTTTCTATTACTCTGAAAGCATTTATTATTCGTGTTAACTTTCGTTCGCAATTCTGCAGTTTAAAATCAATCCATGACAACTTATTTTGGCAATCTAGAAAAATTCTGTAAATTATACAGCAAAATTAATAATTCTCAGTGATAAATATTCGCAGTGCAAAAAGGTGGCAGAACTGATATATTCATTGCAAGCGAATAAAAGCTGGTTTACAGTATTATTACAAATGGGATGGGATTTGTGTAAACTCATTAATTGTAAAATTGATTGGGCCAATTGTGCATTAATTGAACCTACATGTACTTCCATGTGCTTATTAGGTTAATAGAATAAAACTAATTAAGGAATGAATTTAATAGATTCCCAAGTTATACAATATAGCATGGGTTCATAAAAAAACATAAACTGTTCCAATCCATGTTATATCAGTATAATTACATTTCCAATGTCTTTGTCCGAGATAAAATTACAAATAGTTAATGTACTTTATTTCTACATGAATGTACTGGTTCATCAATAGGCTTGGTTAAAAAAAATCATGTGCAGGGTGGGACAAATAGCTAGACAGATGCAGGGCTTGTAGCACGTGGATTGGCAGAATCAAGAGCATGTAAATATAAGGAATAATCGTCAGATTTTTCGATTTCATGAAGATGATCAATCGATTGACTTGCGTGAATTTTATGCATACACGCCTTCGGCGATCACATCGTGAAATTGAAAAATAAGACAGTTATTCCTTAAAAAACTTGAGTAACTACTCAATTAATTCCTTACAATTTAATTTTTTCATCATTCAGTGTAGACAGTATGACAATTTTTCCTTAAAAATGGCTTCAAATTGAGCATATTGTAAAAGTAACCTCAATCGGAATAATAAGTTTTTGACGTAGGAAACTTCATATGTTATACCATTTGAACTAAAATCTTTTATCCATGCAATCAAATGATGTGTTACAAGCAAAATTAAATTATTGCAAAAGAAACCTTTGATTAAGAATTTAATATATATAATTATAGTACATAAGTATTTTTTTAAAATGAAATGAGAATAGTCACATTGCCATAGAACTATCACAGTTTTGATAAACTTCTCATCACTGATGCTGTCAATAGCACAAAACATGGTCCTTCCACTGTCTCTTTATGAATCAATTCACTAAAAAGTTGAGAGAGGCTTAGAACTTTTCATCGTCCAAGAATCTTGAAGAAATATTCAACCTGTGAATGATGGAATATATGTTTTAATATCAAAGTACAATGACATTAACAAATATATTTATTATATGTTAAGGATTACAGATTTGATAATATTCTGACCTCTAGTAATCCATCCTCTGGTAAATCTGTGCAGTGGACTGCGTTGCGGACTTTGTCGACTCCGAATAGAGCTCTCAGAGTACGGGGTCGAAGGTGTCGAGCAATCTCCTGCGGAAGGAAGTGGTAAAAAACATTTAATTTCTCAATTATGTGTACCACCCTGGCAATAATTTATTTGAATATCTTATCACTAAATTTAAATCCATCAGTTGACCTATACAGTGCAATCATGCATCATTCATGGGGAACCAATGTTCATGAATTTCATGGGTCATCAGGTCTTACCCAAGAATTTTCATGTCGATGTACATTTTCTTTTTGGTAAACATGATGATTCATTGAATCTATTGTGTAAATTCAACCTCAGAAATTACACCTTTGGTAACAACTTAAATTTTGCTTCACTCAAACTTGAACCCTACAAATTGATGATTCAGCAGTATTTATTTTGTCAACTTCAACTAAAATTTCTCTGTGTTATTGGACGAAACCAAAAATTCATTATAACCTGGTCTCCATGGCACTAACATTAAATGTTACATATCATTTATCTACATGTCTGAAAGTGGCTGAATAACTTACAGGGTCAGAAGGTCCCACCATCTCCCTGAAAGCCTGTGGTGCATTCTGGGCCCGGATCTCCATGGCAATACAAGGACCTGATGTCAACTCTGCCACCATTGCTCCATATTCCTGTACTACTCCCTTGTAAACCTCGTAAAATTCCTCGGCGTTAGCCTTCTCCATGTGAAACATTTCAATCATTGAGATTTCAAATCCTGCCTCCATGATGCTGCTTATTATCTTTCCTGCCAAACCTACAAAACACAATGTATTATAAATTAAGGATGCTCTGCAAATTGTAAGCTGGGAGTCAATTTATGTTTTTATTAATTAGAGAGTAGAAAGGTGCAATGGACCAGACTTGGATTTGAACCCTTAGCCCAGGAGATCACAAGTCAGACCTGTTCTCTCCTGAGTTATTTGGACATGAGTACTGTATAAGTGGAAATTTTAGCAAGACACAATTTAACGATTTGTCCTTATTAAAAAAACTGGTATTTTATTTCTGAAAGATGTAATTTTAGCGATTTCAAAATGAAGAAGCTATTGCACTGTATAAATAAAAAAAACAATTCATTTTCAGTGATATCCAAATTTAGCATTATCTCAGCACCCTAGCTAATAATGCCAAAATCATATCTGGCTAAAAATTCTGCTTATACAGTTATTGAATCTGTTTTACCACCATAATTTAATCTTTCAATTAACTGGCAAAGATACAACAAATGTATGTCAGATTCCTAATTAAATTCTCACTGACCTGATTTTACAGCATGAGGCTTGATGACACTACATGTACAGTCTGTGAATTTGGCAGTGTTCTGTCGAGAGGGGCCATTGCTGGGAAAAAAGAATTCCAGCTCTCTGGCTGCAGAAGCATGGCTATCTGAGCCATGGCAGGCATTTTGTGTTTTATCTGTAACAATATGGTATAAACAAAATTACACACATATAATCAAACATTACAAAATATTTCATTCCTCAATTCAAATAAACAAAGATTTATCTCCCTTTAAACACTCCCAATTTTAACAATTTGTTTTTTTAATTTTTATTGAACCTGAGAATCTGACCTTTGCCAAACCTGGCCCTGATTGACTGGGGTGCTTGTGAGCGGGCTAAGGCGGAGTCAGTGGGGCCTAAGGCATCCCTCCAGGCTGATATACAGCCCTCCCCCATCAGCTCAAAGGCGATGACCGGCCCACTGGTCACAAAATTAAGGAGGGTACTACAAAACAACATTTTTACTCTGAAAATGATATGTGCTTGAAAGAATGAATAATTGACAGAATACAAATTAATTATTTCATATTTGATTTGGTCTAGGAATTCATTTATATCTCAGTTATTAAATGTACTTCATACATGAATGTGTTTATGTAAAGTAAAATATTTAATTGGTATGCCAAAAGATATGACATTAAAAATAATAAATCAGAATGCACTATTGAATTTGATTTTTTTTTTTCACATATAAAATATTCAGTATTTATATCTATATATAATCAGAACAATTCTAAGTCCAGTGCAAAAGTTTAAAACAGTTTACTGCTTAAAGAGATTACTCATAACAATAAATTGATGTTTGAAATCATTCCTTACTCAAAAATTGAAAATCACCTACCCAATCAATGAAAACCCATAGACATGTAGTGTCTATTAGCCTTTTTAAATCTTGTCTATGAAAATTCTGAATTTTTAAATTGTACATTGCTTTGCGGTAAAAGCTACATAAAATTGAAATTATGGTTCTCAGGCTGGCATCCATCCATTTTTAGGAATCTGCATTCCAAATTTTATCGTATTTTTGATAAAATAAAAAGCTGGTCATGCAGAGACCAAATGTAGAAAAAAAATTCGCCCTCATTATTTCGTAGGTTAGCACTCAAATATTGCTTCCAGTAGCCATTTTCAAGGAGTCTTTGTTTAAAAATACATTCGAAGATAATGCTTACAATGTTCACACTTTGATAAGCAACAGATATAAATGCAAACCTATTGATCAGACATAGAATAGAAAGTATGGAAAGTATATCTATGAACAAAGAATTTTTACCTCCCTCATCTTCTTCATCACCAATAAAATGATAATTTTAAAAAAACCCTCCCTCTCCCATCTGTATTACAGAAAATTGGCCTGAGAACCAGGAAATTAAATTATGTAGCCTAAAGTCTATATGTTACTTACTCTAGGAAAGGTTTTCCCTGATGTTCTTGATAAAACTGGAAGGCCTCATTTCTGTTCAGTTGGCACATTTTTAATTTAGTGATCAAGAAACCCTTCTGACAAATAACATCTAAAATCTGTCCCATTTTTGAAACTGCATCTGGCTTTATCATTCCAAGAGTTCTGAAATAAGTATATGTAAATCAATTTATCAACTGTTGACTACATAGTAAAAAAAAATGCATGGAATATATAAGCTTCAATATTTTAGCACATGTAATTTTTTTTTCCATTTAAGTAGTTTATAAATGTTTAAAAGTACATAAAATTATTGCACTCAAATTTAGTCTTTTTCCTCATAATTCAATTAGTAACCATTATCAGGATTTGCCACATTTGGATCCAATAATCTCAAGACTTTGTTTCAATCATTTGTCTATTAGCATATACATGTACTTGAAATAGTAGCCTAAAGGCGGCACAAAAGGTGCTAACTAAAATACAATTACCGGTACGACACTACCATTAAAATAAGTATGTCTGAAGAGCAAAATCTGTAAAGTACTGACTGAATCATGATAATTTTGCCAAGATTATACTAACCTTTCTTTTTTATGTGATAGACGTGACCTGGTGAAATCGTCCCCATAGTCAACGAAGTTCATCTGTCTGGATAGAACATTCACGGTGTTCCCAATGTATAAGTCTTCTGGATTAATGCTTTCTATGCGAGTTTTCTTCAGAAACATTCTGTGGTTCTTTATGTCAAACTGAAAAACACACGTGACATTTAAAAAGTTTGATGTATTCTAACTTTACCAATGTTTTTATTCGATTTTTTTTTTTTACAATTTATTACTTATAAAGTCTGGCATCATTACCATTTCCACTGTGCCATCTTTAACATAATACATAAACTGGTATCTCCTGATGAAGGCTGCGTGTGGATCATACCACTCTGCAATAAAGCAGAATCTTTCTTCACCATCTCTCTCCTGTGTTAATAAACAAAGAGGATATACAGGCTATTTTTTATCAACATAATATTTCCCAGGTAACAATAATTCACAAGATTTCAAAATTTAATGAATAAAGTCAATAGAAATCACTCAACTGACTCACAGGGGCATCTTATATACACATAGCTTGTGTATTTTTATATGTGAAGTAGAGAACAGAGTGGATAAGATGCCCCTGTGATTGACTAAGCCATGAGCACAGCAAACAGGTTTGCTATACTGACACATAGTTCATGGCTATTCTCTTTAGAGGAGTGGACAGGCTTTCACCTACATCCTGTAGGCGAAAGCCTGTCCACTTCTCAAAAGAGAATACTGGTAATGCGCTTTATGAAAATTTGTTTGCACACACCATTGCAGTTAAGTTGTTCATGGCTTGGTCAATTGACTTTAATTGAATAATCTGTTTATGAACGTAATCACTAAATGTAATGATACATGCTTGATACATGTAAGTTGATATATGCCTAGGCACCTAATTTAAAATGCAGATGACAGTGCTTCCAAGATAACTTCTGCTTCTGCTTCTGCCAGGTAATGCCCACAATCAACTAGCTGATTATTATGGCATGTTTGTGGTGCGCATGAAGTTTCCAAAAATAAAAATTTAAAAGGTTAAAATAGTAATCATAATTAAAGGCAGATAGGTGGTCACCTGAGACCTAAAGGTCTCAAGTGTTTTTGCCGTGACTATATCTGGTGGTAGGTGGTTCCACTCTTTGATGGTACGAGGGAAATATGAAAATTTTCTATAGTCACTTTTGCAAGATGGTATTTGGTAGGCCTCTTGGTGGGTATGTCTTGATCGACGTTGTGGTGGAATAAGTCGGTCATGCTTGGTGATGGCAACTTTGTCATGGACAATTTTGTAGAATAGTATAAGTCTGGAGATTCGCCTACGCTCTTCTAGTGTCTGCCACTGTAGATGTTGTATCATGCTGTCCACACTTGATCTGTTTCCATGCCTGTTGCTTACGTAACGTGCAGCACGTCGTTTAGATAGAACGTTCTATCGTTAAAATGATATTGTCCTACGGACCCGGTTTAACGATAGAATTCGTTCCGTGTATTCGTAATGTAGCAAAAGAAACATGGGCGATAACTCGTACACACTATAACTCAGTGCATTTACTAGGAACAATCTAGAGAGTTCCGAATGTAAACATGGCAGGTAAATTTGAAGCGAGAAAAAAACGTTGAGAAAATTAATTGGATTTTCGTCTTTAGATGGATTATTTTCTGGGATAAAAGGCATAAGCAATCTCAAAAAGGTTTGTTTTGATTAATTTGGTAGTTATTTCCAGTGCAAATCCTTTTATATTCTTCAAAATCGTTTCGGAGCGGATCCACTCCGATTTGCTACATTGCAAGTATATGGGACGCATTCTAACTGTGGTGAGGGCTTGTACCGAGACACAGTTAGATCATTCTAACTACACGTCGTTGGACCATCTCCAAGTTATGGATATCCTTTTGGGTGTAGGGGTCCCAGACAGGTGCTGCATACTCCACCTGTGGTCTAACTAGTGATTTGTATGCATTCTCCTTTATGGATGTAGAGCTGATGTTTAAATTAACTTGATACATTTGACAGTCTACTATAAATGTGTATTACATGTGTGTAATATGATTGTAAGTCAGTGTATTCAAAAATGACTTAATTAATTTTTTTATGGGACAAGACACATAAATGTCGGCAGTTTATAATGCAGAAGCTGCACTATAGGTGATAACTTAAACACAGGCATACAGAACAGCAAAACTCTCATTTTTTATGTATAAAATCCATAGATATAACATAAATCTTTGAAATAAGGTCTCCACTTTTACTTCTATGATTAAGTATACGGTATGCAATAAAAAACTTACCATCTCGGGATATTAACACAACAACTCAGATGTGCACATGCAAGTTTCCAACTTGGTTCTGTTGTTGTTCCTGGCAACATAGGACATAGAAATTTGAAAGCCTCGATCTGATTGGACCAAAATTTTCACTTCCTTTAAGGTAATTTACGTCTATTTCTATTTCCGGAAGTCAGGAAGTCAGTGGAAAGAAAAAAAACTTAACAAGTTTAAAAATTGTTAAAATGTGACCGCCGTTGAGATAATTTGAGAAGGTATATATGCAAATAATTTCATACTCATTTCAAAAATTTGATTCAATAAGTTTCTCATTCATTTTAATTAGGAATTCTCTTTTTTATTGAGATTTTGTAGAGAAAATTCGGGATGTATCAATTTATTGATGTTTGTGGTCTGCGTAGTACAATTTGGAAGGGTTTATCATATTCCCTACAATAATGGTTAATAATAATGTCTATACTTGAATTTTAAAAAAATTGTTGAAAAAGAAAAAAAGCTAATATACTTATGAAAAATGGGGTAACCTTGGCCATGAATATCAGGTCTGGTACAATCACTAGATTTAGCTACGTAGCTTGATTTACCTACTTAGCTTTATTTACCTACCTGAGGTAGCTTTATTTAGCTACCAAATCAATTTATGTATATCAAAAAACATTTTTCTCAGGATGTGCAGAAAATCTCATTTTGATGCAGTGATAATTTTCAACTTTGAACTTACCTGAAAACAATTCATGTAAAAATCACTCTTGGAGAATTGTCTTTTTCTGTGCGATTGCAATCAAAGTTTTAAAAGTTTTGGGGCTATGTATGACAGTTACAACAGTAACTCCTTGAATGAAATGACAAAGAAGTCCAGTTCTGGTTAACATGATAATAGGTCAGTAATTATTCAGCACAGTGTGAAGTAATCATACTCAGTCATGCCTCACCACACCCAATAGAGAGGACAGTTAACCACACAATTGAATTGAATGTTTTGCTCCAAATTGTCCAAATGCAGCAATGTATAAATTATCTCTGCTTTGGATTGTTTTTTAAACCTCCCTAGTGCAAATATTAATGGTCATTTTTATACTTGCGATTTTTTGTCTCTTTATAATAAAAAGAAAAATTGTGAAAAGTTTCATTAAAATAGCTAAATAAAGCTACCTGAGGTAGGTAAATAAAGCTATGTAGCTAAATCTAGTGATTGAACTGGACCTGTGTATTTTTAAACAGTTTGGGCACACACCACCAAATGGTCATTTAAACCCCGTTTAGTGGTCAATCGCCCATATTGGAGTGGTTTTTTACCTACCAAATGGTAGAGAAAAATCGTTTTGTTCAGGTCTATGGAATGGCGGGAAATGGTGCGTAATTTTAACTCTTGGGGAATAAAATAATATAGATATTTATCTGTGCTTTGAATGAAAAAAAATCGGAAATTCAAAGCGGAATTTGTTGTGCAGTGTCGTTCAAATATTTGACAAATCGTCACCTATGTAAACAAGTGCAATGTGTTTGTGTTTTTACTAAAAAATAAAAATTTCCTCCTTCTCGGATGTTGTTGCACCTAATATTTAAACCAATAAAAAATGACGATCTTTTCTGAACCAGATCAAAAGACTAATTTAACTACAGAGGCACATCAGTGTCAACTTTCAATAAGGAAAATAAAAGGAATGTTCTTGTTAACTTTAACGGAATGTTTGACAACTATATATAAATGATTCCAAAACAAGAAACTTGTAACAGAATCATATACACATTAAGATTAGAATTCGTTTTTTTTTTTCTTTTTTTTTTTTTTTTTTTTTTGCTTATTTCGTATGCAATGGCTTTATTCTCTATAAAAATAGGATATGCTGTGGTTTCATGATAAAATTATTGCTCAAAAACCATAATCTTGGAATAAAAAACAAGAATAATTGCAACTGCTCTTTGTAAATCTTTTATTTAAAACCATGGAATAAATATAGTAGTTACAAAATAAATATGCATACTAAACCACAAAGAGTCACACAGGAATCTTAACTTCATCCAAAAAGAGAATATAGATTAAATGTTTTATTCAAATGTAAAAAAAAAATATTATAGCAGTAAGTGCCCACCATACCAATAAGATACGAGGAGCTCGTGTTTAATGGGATTTTGTAGAGTTTTAGCAAGATCAAAAGATCGATTGAATATACACTTCTCTAAAGTTACATCACTGGTTTAAATTATGTAATTTTTATCCAACTAGACACACACAAAAATTTTTCCGTATTCTTTAGCAAGAAGTTCAGCTGTCACGGACAGCTATGGGTATCGTTTTATGAAGTTCGACAGAAATTACACATGGAAAATTGACTGAATTGCATTAATTGTTTGAGAAATATGTTTACTAAAATTCTCCGATACCTCTGCCAATGCTCCATAGTTTTATATTGATAAAAATTGGATTTGAATTAAAAAAACTACCATTTGGTAGGTAAAAACGACTCCAATACAGGCGATTGACCACCAAACGGGGGTTAAATGACCATTTGGTGGTGTGTGCCCAACCTGTTAAAGACGTTATTTAAAATTGCAAAAATATCTCAATGATGGACTGTTGTTGCATAATGAGCTTATATTGTATCCCCTTGATTTGTTTTAATGGAATTTTTTAAGAAAAAAAAATCGTACTGTTTTACCTTTTAAAAAATTCAACATTTAGTGTGGTTTACATGAACATGAAGATAAAACGTTCTATCGTTAGAATTACAAAATGTTCTATAGTTAAAATGATATTGTCTGTACTACTATACGGACTAGATTTACTGATAGAATTCATTCTGTGTATTGACAATGTAGCAAAATTCAGGGGTGATAACTTGAAATCATTGCATTTACTACAAATAATCTAGAGAGTTCCGAATGTAAAGTTGTAAATATGGCAGGTAAATTTGAAGCGGGAAATTTTTTTAGAAATTTTGTGAATTTTCATCTTAATATGGATTCATTTAGGGGATACATTGCAAGTATATGGGACATATTCTAACTGGTGAGGGCTTTAATTTAGATCTAGCTCGTCAAACTGTACATGGTGAGTCTAAGACATTGATGACTAATGACGTGAGTAAGTAGCATTACCAAACTGAAGCCTGCATGAACAGTGCTAATTTTAATGTGAGGTTTTTGAATCAGCTTTTTGGTGTCCGTCCAATCATAAACTTTTCACATTTTCAACTTCTTCTCAAGAACACTGGGCCAATTTTAACCAAAGCATGCATCCATAGGTGAAAAAAATTTTAAATTGTTAAAATGGAGAACCGAGTCACCTTCCAAGGGGGGATAATCAAGAAAAGACTTAAATAGGGTGGGGTCATTAAAATGTCTTCTTCACTGGGCCAGAAAAGCTGAAATTTATGTGAAAGCATCCTGGTGTAGTGTACATTCTAAATTCTTCAAATCATGACCTATGGGGGTAGGGTAGAGTCACAATGGATATTATTAGGGGGAAATCTAGTGAAAAACAGCAGTGCCTGTTACTCAAGTGAGCATTGTGGCCCATGGGCCTATTGTTAAAAATATCTGTTCCTGGTATCAGCAGTTAAATACACAGTGCTAATTTGTTAAGGTATTTTTACCAGATTTGTGAAATTCATGGCCATTGGATTGGGTTTTTAGCTCACCTGAGCCAAAGGCTCAAGTGAGCTTTTCTGATCACAATCTGTCCGTTGTCTGTCGTCGTCGTCGTTGTTGTCGTTGTTGTCGTTGTTGTTGTCGTCGTCGTCGTAAACTTTTCACATTTTCATCTTCTTCTCAAGAACCACTGGGCCAATTTCAACCAAACTTGCAATAAAGCATCCTTAGGTGAAGGGGATTCAGGTTTGTTCAAATGAGGGGCCATGCTCCCTTTCAAGGGGAGATAATTAGGAATTTGTGAAAAAGTAATGATGTATTTTAAAAATCTTCTTCTCAAGAACCACTGGGCCAGGAAAGATTAGACTCATAGTGAAGTATCCTCAGGTGGTGTAGATTCAAGTTTGTTCAAATCATGACCCCTGGGGTAAGGGTTGGTCCGTAATGGATGAGTAAATTTTAAATAAGAATACATCAGAAAACCTTTAAAATTTAAAAATCTTCTTCTCTAGATCTCATAAGCAACAGAGCCATGATTAGTTACATTAATATGCAAGCAACCTTATTTAGTGCGCATTCAATTTTGTCTAGTTTGTGCCCGTACGAAATGATAACGGATTAGGTTTACCTTTGTTTATTTTTTTTTTCGATCGGGCGCGGTGTACATAATAAATGAAAACGAGGCTCACTCCTTCAGCCATTTTTGATGTGGACGGTGAAGAAGTAACCGAATTTTGATCTGAAACAAAAGTGTTCATTGCTGATTGTTGTTTTCATTCTGTAAGGTTTGAAGAGTAAAGGATTTAGCTGAATAATTACTACCTTGCGTATATTTGTTCATGCAGCATATATGCAGTGTTTAGGCACAGCGATCGTATTGCGCAGTTGAAGTCTCCTTCGGAGAAAGTCACATGGAGAAAAACAAGTCCATTTAGGCACTGCTACATTTTACTAGTGTTAAAAAAGATTGAGAAGATTTTTTTTTTTTAGATTTACTTAGTAGAAGGAAGCGTAATAGACTAATAGTTTGTCATTGCATAATTAATATAAATAGACGATTTTTTTTACATTTCTAAGAATTATGTCCCGTTGTCGGCGTAACGCTCGTTTTCCCACTGTCTTTGTCCTTTTTAAGTTACTTGTTAATATTTTTAATTTTCAAACGTTATCGAACAATTTGGATCTGTACCTGTATTGCCAGAGTATGGGGTAAGGTAAATTATGATCATATTCATGCAGATTTAATTACTAAGAGTAGAAGTAAGATACTGATCTATAAAGTTGGTAAGGTTATAGAGGGAAAACAGTGCCTTACGCTGGTTGACCCCGGATAGTTCCCACAAAGGGGAAAAACTTTTGTAAATGTGAGTCGTCTACAGTGACAACTCTCGCATATAGGTACACCTGTCATCAGGACATATTTATAAAGGATAACTTATTATTAATGAAAGTACTTTAGCAGCAGTACGAAGTGTTTGTCGAAGTTTGCAGAAAGGAAACTCCTACATAAATTGTGATTTTGTGTCAATCGCAGAGATGAAGAATATCGCCTACACAGGTTCCTGACAATTGGCTAAAAAAGCATAGACATTATTAGTAGTGTGCGTAAAATGCTTAAAAAAGACAACAGTACAATAAAAAGACTATAGATCTACTTGCAGTTCATTATTGTTTTTGGGTATTTTTTATTTAAAAAAAAATTAATAGGAGAAAGGTGTCATTTTCATGATTTTACAATTCTGCCTTTTATATTGCACTTGTTCTTTGTTTTATATTGTACTCACTGGCGGATTTAAGGGGGGCGTGGGGGGCGCACGCCCCCCCAAAAATTTTAAAAGTATGATGTGACTAATACTTATAATGCCACATTTTGATACAAAACTAATCAAATAAGTGTTATTCTGCCTGGTTTTATTCTTAAAATACACAAAAATCCAGGAGCTTCCGGGGGCTGCGCCCCTACTACTCAAAGTATGACATGACAAGTATTAAACACGTCGTACTTTGATACATCACTAACCAATACCATTATGAGTAAGTAAATCGTTTATTATATAGTGACATGTGTTACAATACAATGAGAAATGTGAAATATTCAAAACATTTATTTTTCAAACATCTGGACCTACATGCTATTTACTTATACCAAAAATAATTGAAAAATATGCACTATTATTGTGCAGCACTGGTTTTACTCTAAAATACACGAAAACCGAGGAGCTTCAGGGGGCTTCGCCCCCTGGACCCCCACCTATATGCTATATACTTTTAACAAAAATAAATTGAAAAATATGCACTGGTTAATATGTGCCTGGTTTTACTCTAAAATACAATAAAACCCAGGAGCTTCCGGGAGCTGGGCCCCCACCTATATGCTATATACTTTTAACAAAAATAATTGAAAAATATGCACTATTAATGTGCCTGATTTTACTTTAAAATACATGAAAACCCAAGAGCTTCCGGGGGCTTTGCCCCCTGGGCCTCCACCAGGGCTTCGCCCTGGACCTACTAAGGGCCTTAAGGTGGCCCCCAGACCTCTTGCCTCAACAGAATTATCCACGCCCCCCCCCCTAACCACAAATCCTGTATCCGCCCCTGGTACTTGTTTTATACATGTAAGGTGCTTCAGGGTAATAACATATTTACATAAGGTGCTATATAAAAGTAGAATAATAATAATGTGGTTTATTTAATTAGCAGTCTGATTCAAGTTCTAGTGATGGGAAATCGGAAATAATTAGAATCAATTATCGGTAATAATTAGCTGGGCATAATTGATAAATAATGAATTATAATTGAAATTTTTAATTCAAATAACATAAACACTGGAAAGTTAAACTTATTCATAATGATAAATGTTTATTAATTTTTCTTTTAATAATTGAAAGTTGGAAAGTCTTATCACAAGAAATACACCTGTGAAATGTGAAAGCCATAGTGGATGAGGAGCCAATCAAAGGTTATAAGCAAGGTTAAAGTTTTTGTGGACAAGAAAACTATATATACTTCCAAAACTTGCAGACTTTATGATGATAAAAATGATGTAATTCAAAGGAATTGATTTTAATCAATCTTTTTCAAAAGAAATTTCAAGGTATTAAATGCTAGCAAATTATAAAACATGTTATAGGAATATTTAGAGGAAATGGCAGAATAAAAGGTTTTGACCAAAATAGGAAATTTTAAGAATCCAGACTGTAATTTTAGATACGAGTTATGAAAAAATAAAGATACATGTAGTGGCATAAGGGAGAAAAAAATGAAATGGCTTAAAGGGTTGCTTTTATAATTTTGACTGCAGGTTAAATACAATACCAATGTACACACAGTTCTCGATAAACACGATAAAAGAAAATTTTTATGGAATACCACAATGGTTAGGTACCATATAGCAAGTTTTTTTGGCGGGTGTAAAATTTGGTGTTATGCATGCTCAAAGGTATGCCAATAAATTGGTGTAATTTATTTTAGCTGACAGAGTTTCAGCGGTTTGCAGATTAACACTAAGATGAGTATTGACTATTTTTAGCGATTAAAATTTTAGCGGACTACCATCAAAATGCCAAAATAAGCTAAAATTAGCACCCCACTAAAATAACCCGCTACACGGTATGTAATTTGGACTTATTGCACAAAAGCTATGCCAGTATATTTTGTTTTTAGCGATTAAAATTTTAGTGGACTACCATCAAAATGCCAAAATAAGCTAAAATTAGCACCCCACTAAAATAACCCGCTACACGGTATGTAATTTGGACTTATTGCACAAAAGCTATGCCAGTATATTTTGTATACATTTATATGGTACATATAATTTCTTAAATGTGTGTCACATGTTCAAGGTAAGTCTTGTGTGAAAATGGTTTACAAATTGCATATAACTTGCGTTTCTCATAAAATGATTGATTGTATGTTATTTAACAACCCTCTGAATTTTTCATTCGTATGAGATGCCACCACTTGCAAGTGGAGATCTACAAATTTTTGTCCAATACTTGGCACTCAGGGCAATTGAGCAGTGAGGGATCTTTTTCATTCCAGCACCTACAGAGACATAGGAGCTCTGTTTAAAGGGTCTCGTCCAAGCGATCAGTCTCCACATCCCACAGTGGGATTCGAACCAGCGAACTAAGGATAAACTCCTTAGTGTGTGCCTTTAACCACTGTGCAACACAAGTGACCTCTTTAAATGAATGTTGTCATATGTTTTGCATGTGATTTTGAATTTAACTTTCAGGTTTTAAATTTTTTCAACTTTCTGCTTTCTTTAATTTGATTTGTGCTACAAACTTAAAGTACCCCCGGTAAGTATATATTTTTAAAAGTATCTGCAATGTAGTTTCGAACAACTGCTCTCAAATCTGAAAGTGTCAGTGATGGCAGCATTATGAATTTGAGAATGTGTGTTAGTATCATGTGTAGGCTATGCTGATCCTTATTATATACTATAGATTATAACATTGTTATGTTTTTTGTAGATCACAGAATGCCTAGGAAGAAGAGCTGGAAGAAAGCTGCTGTGAAGAAGACGAAATCTTGTAAGGCAGATGTGGGTGACAAGTACCCCACAGATGTTGGCCACGTCCAACCATCTGTGCCTCTGGGTGTAGGCCACGTCCTAACACCTATGACATCTGTACCGGCAGGGGTGATCTCTACCACCCCTGTGACAGTGGTCTCTGCGGCTCTCCCTGAGACCACTTTGACTGAAACTATGCCTCAAGTGTTGCCTCTGGCTCAAACTATACCTCAAATGTTGCCTCTGGCTCAAACTATGCCTCAAATGTTGCCTCTGGCTCAAATGTTGCCTCAAAAGTTGCCTCAAATGATTACTCTGAATTCCTCTCAGTTGCTTACTCAGAATATATCTCAGATTACAACTCAGAATATTACTCCGTTTACAATGAACAATATACCAAATGAAACAACACATGCACTGCAAGGTAATTGTATGCATCAGAATTCAGATAATCTCGTGTTTGGATCCTTCCATCAGGGAAGCATGAGGTTTTCATCATTTTCAAGAGGTAATCAGTGTACATGCAATTCACTTATGATGTTGTCAAATTCATATGAAAATTTTTCATTTACTAGTTCCTTTTTAGATCAGACTCTGCTCAAGGGAGATAATTTGTACAACACAGCTGTGAAGAATCTCCAGAGTGCTGGAAATTTTAAAAGTAGGTTACTGATGTTTGATGAACTACCACTTCATATTGATTCTGGTGAAAATCATCACATTGTTGACAAGTTTGATACATTGTTTGGTTTATTAGTTACAGATGATAAGAGAAATCAAATTCAAACTCTACATGAATGTCTGCAACAAGCATTGGGGTTATCTAGATATGTATTAATAATGATTGGCTCGATATGTTCAGCACTGTACAAAGCTTCAGACAATGATTTTTATTTTTTTGACTCGCATTCTCATGGGGAAAATGGTTTGTCTGAATGTGATGGAAAGTCTCTGATGAGACACAGTTGCTGCTTAGATGATTTGTTAGGATTTCTGTATGCAATGTATGAAAGTATGCACATTGAATTTGCAACTGAGTTTGAAGTGATGCCTGTTGCCTTTCGCACACTTATTCATAGCTTCCCTAGTAATAATCAAAGTACACATCAATATTGTAGATTAGATCAGTTAACAACAACTGCTCTCACAAACAAACAATCTGCTGGTACCAATACTGGTCACTTAAAAACAACAGCGATAAAGAAAGATAAAAAGGATTACATGAGAGAATATATGAGAAACAAGAGACAGGAATCAGAGTTCAAACAAAAGGAAAGGGACAGTAAAAGAAACAAAAGACAAGATCCAGAGTTTAAAGAAAGGGAAAGGGACAGAAAGAGAAACAAGAGACAGGATCCAGAGTTTAAAGACAATGAAAGAGACCGTAAAAGAAACAAACGACAAGATGCAGAGTTTAAAGGAAAAGAGAGGGACAGTAAGAGAAACAAGAGACAAGATCCAGAGTTTAAAGAGAAGGAAAGGGACAGTATGAGAAACAAAAGACAGGATCCAGAGTTCATAGAAAAGGAAAGGGACAGTATGAGAAACAAGAGACAAGATCCAGAGTTCATAGAAAAGAAAGGGACAGTATGAGAAACAAGAGACAAGATCCAGAGTTTAAAGACAGGGAAAGGAACAGTAAGAGAAACAAGAGACAGGATCCAGAGTTTAAAGAGAAGGAAAGGGACAGTATGAGAAACAAGAGACAGGAACCAGAGTTCATAGAAAAGGAAAGGGACAGTATGAGAAACAAGAGACAAGATCCAGAGTTTAAAGACAGGGAAAGGAACAGTAAGAGAAACAAGAGACAGGATCCAGAGTTTAAAGAGAAGGAAAGGGACAGTATGAGAAACAAGAGACAGGAACCAGAGTTCAAAGAAAAGGAAAGGGACAGTATGAGAAACAAAAGACAAGATCCAGAGTTTAAAGACTGGGAAAGGGACAGTAATAAAAACAAGAGAAAAGATCCAGAGTTTAAAGACAGGGAAAGGGACAGTAAGAGAAACAAGAGACAGGATCCAGAGTTTAAAGACAGGGAAAGGGACAGTAAGAAAAACAAGAGAAAAGATCCAGAGTTTAAAGACAGGGAAAGGGACAGTAAAAGAAACAAGAGACAAGATGCAGAGTATAGGCATGATGAGCAAACAAGAGATTTAAAGAAGAAAAAAGAAATGAGACAAAATTCTAACCAGTTAGAAAAAGAAAGATTGAAGATGAAAGAAAAGAGAAAAAATGAAGAGTATAGATCATCAGAAAATATTGCTGCAAAACAATCAAAAGCACACTCACGGGGGAATTTGGACTATATTGAAACTGAAAAACAAAGATACAGAAAAAGTAAATTTGGAGTTGATGCAATTGAGTGTGTTGACAATTTTCACAACAATGTAAGGTTGGGTCCTGTGTTTGTATGCACATGTTGCCAACAGACATGGTTTCATGAAAGTGTTTCAAATGTAGATAATGTTTTGTTGCATGCTGAAATCAAAAGGAAGTATTTTACTAATACAAAGTCTGTAAATGGGCAGGAATGGATATGCAACACATGCAATTCAAGTTTAAAAGAAAGTCGAACGCCAAAACTCTCTATTGCAAATGGAATGACATGGCTTCAAAAACCAAGTGAATTGAATCTGTTACCATTGGAAGAAAGACTTGTATCCTTAAGAATTCCCTTCATGCAGATAAGAGAATTACCAAGAGGAGGGCAGTATTCAGTAAAAGGAAATGTTGTAAATGTGCCAGTTGACATTCAACCAACAATCAACAGTCTTCCCAGGAGACTTGATGAAAATATTACAATACCTGTGAAGTTAAAAAGGAAACTATCTTTTCAGCACTCTTATTGTCATGAAAATATCCGACCTACAAAGGTTCTGATTGCTTTACATTGGTTAATGAAAAACAGTGAATATTATCAGAATTCAAACATAAACATAGATGACAACTGGTTCCTTGAGGTCACCAATTCTGCAAGCGAATTAATGAGAGAGTTTATAGAGGGTCACACCAATCAAGATTCAGCAATGCATGACCAATCAGATGAATCAGACTCTGATGAATTCTGTGAAGTTGATAGTGGTAAGGATGGAAATCGTGATACTTTACTAGACAGTGACTCGTATGACATGAATCAGATCTTCACATTTGCTCCAGGAGAGGGACAGCGACCAATTAGTTTGTATCAAGATCAAATGGCTGAGTATTTGTCATTTCCTACAATATTTTGTGGCAAAGGAAGGGTAGAAAACGATCAGCGTCAAATACCTGTTTCATATGCTGATATTGCCAAGTGGGAATTACGAAGTGTTGATAGACGTGCTGCACAGTCGGTACCAAATTTGTTTTTCAAATTGAAAAAGATTCAACTAAAACAGGTAACAGACAAATGCAATTTAGCCCTTAGAAAGTGCAAAACAAAGGGGAAAACCTTTACTGCAAATGAAATAAGAAATCCTGATCAAATCAATGACATTGTTAGACACAATGAGGGATTTTATGTTTTCAAACAGTTGAGAAATTCTCCTCCTTATCTTGAAACAAGAAAGAAAGACGTTTTTGCAATGATACGACAGCTTGGTCTACCAACTTGGTTTATGTCCTTTTCTGCTGCAGATACACGTTGGAATGATCTGATCAGAGCATTAGGAGTTTTAAACGATGACAAACAGTACACAGATTCTGAAATTGAGAGCATGACATGGACTGAAAAGTCAAAGTTAGTTCAGAAAGACCCAATTACATGTACAAGGTATTTTGATCATCGTTTTCGGACTTTTTTGAATACTGTGCTTAAGAGTGATCATCATCCTATTGGTAAGATACAGGACTTTTTCTATAGAGTTGAATTTCAACAGAGGGGATCACCACATGTTCACATGATTGTTTGGATTGAAAATGCTCCAAAATACTTAGAAAATGATAACAAGGAAATTGTTGCATTTGTTGACAGCTACTTGAAGTGTGAAAGGAATACAGAAGACAATTTGACAGAATTGCAAGTTCATAAACACTCACAAACATGCAAGAAAAAAGGAAAGGCTGTTTGTAGATTTGGATTTCCACTTCCACCACTCCAAGCTACTATGATATTAGAACCTTTGGACAGTGACATTGATAAATACAAGAAAATGCACAAGACTATGCAAGACAAAGTGAATGACTTTAAAAATGGATGTGACATAAGCTGCACTTTCCAAGACTTTTTGCAGAATGTACTACAACTTTCTGAAGATGATTATATAAAATGCATCAGAAGTTCTTTGAGAACACCCAAGGTATTTTTAAAACGTAAACCCTGTGACTTGAGAGTGAATGCTTACAACAGTACTCTTCTTCATGCTTGGGCAGCAAACATTGATATTCAGTATGTTTTGGATCCATATGCTTGTGCAATGTACATTGTCTCATACATAAGTAAATCCCAAAGAGGAATGAGTGAGCTGCTGAGTAGAGCTGCTAAGGAAGCAAGAGAGGGCAATCTTGACATTAAGAGACAAGTTAGACACATTGGAAATCAATTTCTTAACAGTGTTGAAGTTGGAGCACAAGAAGCTGCATATCTAGTTTTGCAAATGCCCCTTACAAAAGCATCAAGAGATGTAATGTTCATAAACACATCTCCAGTTGATGACCGTGTAATACTTGTCAAACCTGATTCAGAACTTGAAAAGTTGAATGCTAATTCCACAGACATAGAATGCAGTAACATAGTCAAAAGATATGCAAAACGTCCAAAACAACTTGAAAACTGGTGTTTAGCTGACTATGTGTCACAGTTAGATGTAGTTTTCCCAAAGGAAAGTATAAGTGAGCTGTCTGAAATGGAAACAAATGATGATGAGAGGCACCAGTCAGAAAATGAAGATAGTGGAAGTGATACTGAGGGTGAATTTAAAGAAGACAGCACATTAGTTGTGTTGAGAAATGGAATTAAAATCAAGCGCAGAAAAACACCAAGAGTTATAAGATATGTGCGTTATAGCTTAAAGACAAACCCAGAAAATTACTATAGAGAAAAACTAATGCTGTTCACTCCATGGCGAAATGAATGTTCTGATCTTCTGTGTGGACAGCAGAGCTTTGAGCAGTCATTTAACCAGAAAAAATTTTTCTTGGCTCAGAAAATCAAACAGTATGAACACAATGCTGATGTGCTTGAGCAGGCAGAACAGATGGCGCAGGATGATTTGACAGAAGCATATGATGAATTAGCTCCTGGTGCTCAACAAACTGACGCAGATGATGAATATGAAGGAAATGTTGATTCTGAAACATTCGTTCACTTTAATCCAGAAAGGCCAATTGAACAGAGAGAGTATGATATAGGAAATGAAGTTGGAATTCCATCAACAAGACAATTAAATGAACAGAGTTCTGTTAGATTACCTGATGATGAGTATTTAAAGCTTGTAGCCAGTTTAAATTTGAAGCAACGCGAATTCTTCAATCATGTTATGCAATGGATCAAGTCTAAACAGGAACCTATTCATGCATATCTTTCAGGAGGTGCAGGAGTTGGGAAGTCAGTGTTAATTAAAGCGCTTTATCAAGCTTTACATCGGTATTTATGTGCTAAGGAGGGTGAAAATCCAGACGATATACGAATTCTTCTTTGTGCATACACTGGTAAAGCTGCGTTTAACATTGGTGGTCAGACAATTGCTTCTGCATTTCACCAGAAAATTAACCAAAGGCAGCAAAATATGCATTGTGATGAACTCAACACATTTAGAACTAAATACAGAAATTTGTCAGTTGTCATCATAGATGAAATTTCAATGGTTGGCAATGCAAAGTTGGAATTTATCAATGGCAGACTTCAGCTTCTTACTGGTTTGAAGAGGCCGTTTGGAGGCATCAGTATTATTGCTGTTGGAGATTTCTTTCAACTGAAACCAATTATGGATGGCTGGATTTTTCAAGATTTAAAACAAAATGCCCAAGCACTTGCATGTAATCTTTGGAAAGAAAACTTCACCTTATTCGAGTTAGATGAAGTAATGCGACAAAAGGATGATTTAGAATTTGCACAGCTTTTGAACCGTCTTCGTCACAATGAGATGACTTCTGAGGACTTGGATATAATTCACAGGTGCATCATTGCTGAAAATAGTCCAAATTATCCACACAATGCTCCCCATCTTTTCACAATGAATGCAAAAGTAGATGAATATAACAATAAACTTATAGAGCAACTTCCTGGTGAAAAAGTTATTGTAAAAGCTGTTGACAGTGTCCTCCAAGACCACAGTAAGTCTGTGAAAGACCGACTACTCAGATCATTGCAAAATCAAGATGATGTTAGCAAAACTGCAAATCTCATGACAAAACTAACTCTAGCCATTGGAATGATATATGACATTACAGTTAATATTGATGTTACTGATGGCTTGACAAATGGTTCATCATGTACTGTATTTCTTGTTGAAAACAGATTACCTGGTGTATCAAGGCCAAGTATAGTATGGGTGAAGTTTTTGGATTCTGCAGTAGGGAGAATTGCTCGACAGAAATACAGACATCTTTTCCATGATGGTGTTATGGATGATTGGACACCGATATTTGACTGTCAGCGATCTTTTGTTTTCAATTCAACTACATATCAAAGAATACAGTTTCCTTTAAGACCAGCTGCAGGTAAGACAATTCATAAGGCTCAGGGCTGCACTGTTGATGAAATTGTAGTAGATTTATCTCAGTCAAGGATAAGGAAAACACCCCACATTCATTATGTAGCTCTTAGTAGAGTTAGATCTGTTGACAAATTGCATATTCTGAATTTCAATGAGCAAGCATTAACTGTTGATGATAAAGTTGTAGAAGAAATGGAAAGAATGAGGAAGGAAGCACCTCTAAAGCTGTGTTATCTTCCATTGTACAAAACAGAGCAGAACAAACTAAAAATTATGTTTAATAATGCAAGATCTCTTCACAAACATTTTGATGAAATTAAAAATGAACCCAATGTTGTAGCATCAGATGTTATTGGTTTTTCAGAAACAAGACTAACCATCAATGATGAACAGAATTTTATGATGGAAGGTTACTTGACTTTGTTTAATCATGAAAAGAGAAGTGACAGCAATCGGCCTCATCATGGAACAGCATTATATGTTAAACAAGACCATTTGATGACATGTATCTCAAAATTCAGTAACACTTTGCTTGAATTCATCATAGCTTTAATAAATTTCAGAGACCTTGGAGAAGTGCAGATAGTTGTTTTATACAAGTTCCCAGCATGTTCTTTTAAAGAATTTGAACGTGAAGTTATGTTGCACTTGAAACCTTTTGTAGACACAGAGAAAAAATTGATAATTCTTGGAGATTTCAATTTTGATTTGTTTACAGGTCACAAAGAATTTCTGAACTTTATGAAGTTGAATTTAAAATGCACACAATTGATCAAAAAGGTAACTCATGATTCAGGTTCACAACTTGATTTGATTTTCACAAACTTCCCTCATTGTGAAACTGATGTGATTGAGGCATATTGGTCGGACCATAAAATGATTTACTGTACATATTCTTTATAAATCTGATATAAGGGACGCAAGAGTATTTATTTGGGGGAGATACGTCATCTTGTCCCCTCTCCCACCTATCGATGTGCCAGTGTCACTTAGTGACATTTGGTACATTGATTGCTGTATACAGGGTTATATTCGCCCTGGCTGTGTTATTTTCAGCCTTTCACACAATTTTTTCAGCGTTTAAATTATCCCCACTCACAGTATTATTGAAGAAATCATACTACGTGTTCTTTTAATTTACCCTGTTTTAAATTTGTCTTACCTCAGATGGATGACAGTGGGAAAAATGAAATGGGGCGAATATTTCCCTGTATACAGTATCTTATAGACACCAATTACTTGATGTAAAATCTTGTTTGTTTTTAGTAACTTTAAACTATTTTTTATATGTATGCATTGAATAGCCTTAAAAATTTGCAAATAACTGTACTAAAATGATTGTACTAAACAGGAATCCTTCATTATGAATTTTTATTGTGGGTTAATTTTTAACAGACAATAAATGTACAAATAATTGAATGTTGCATGTTAAGGGAAATTTATGTACCATCAATAACAATCATTCATGTAAAAAAAAAATGATGATCATTGTATATATTATGTGTTAATTAATATTTAGAAATTATGAATATACTGTATTGATGTTTGTGAGATAATAGTTTTACCCTTACTGTTTAGATTCTTTTCTTTAATGATTATACATATGAATATCATGAACTTGTATTTTGAATACCGGTATACATGAAATATTTTGAGATTACATGAATTGTTTACAAAGTTTACTTTAAAGAAAATAATGAGTTCTGCTTAATAATGATTAGAGTTGCACTTGCATCAAGTAATTGGTATCTTTGATATATGTTCAACACTGTATTCTATAATTTTATGAAGTAAATTCATCGAATATTACCGGCATCTGTTCATATAAAATTTTGCTGTATAGAAATATTGTAAGTTTAAAAATGTTACTATGTCTTGTGTCATTTAGTCCCTGCTGAACAATACTGGAGTACATGAGAGTATAAATTTTTACAGTGTATATGAATTAATATTTTTCCCAGAGCAAATATTTTCTTTTAACATCATTTACATGTATGTTCATTGTATATATGAAACTTTGTGTTGAAATAATTTGTCTTGAATTTTTATCTTTTTGGATTTTTTTTGTCTTAAAATGTTAAGTTTATTGTATTTTTGTATTTCAAGTCATTCAGCTTTAAACATTTACTTTTACTAGCTTTAGCTTATACCTGTGTAGAATAGGAAAGCAACCTGCATAATCAGACAGAAACTGACAACTCATTCTAAGCTACTAGTATATTGCTGATTTCAGTTAACTCCATACTAATTGATATTTAATTTTCTCCAGCATTGAGATATTTAATATGTGACCACCATTATATTATAATTTCATGAGAATCGACTTATACCCAGGTAAGTATGAAAAGAGGGGGTCAATGGCCAGCCCGTAAAGGGAGGTAAACCTACCTCTTTATAACATTACAATTTTTCCTTTAAAAGACAGGGAAAAAAAGGTGGATCACTATAATTTCTCATGACTGGGCTTTAAAATCAAAATTATTGATTGCAAAAATCTTAATCACTCCATTTTGGAATATTACCATCAAGTTTAGGTTATCTGATTCCTGCAGGTACTCCAATTACCGGTAAATGTTACTTATTAAAAATTCTTTAAAAATAATAGTTGATGTTCAAAGTCAGTGTCATATAATTATTCATATAATTATTCACTTTCAGTTGGAATCTTTCCAATTTTCGCTTTCGTTATGTATAGGAAAGATTTACTATTAAGTGAACTTAAAAATAAATACAGTATATTTTGTATCTTTCAAACGATTACCTTGATGTATTTAACTTTCCTCTAAACAAATTTTGAACTGTTTAAAAAGCATCTATGTTTACATGTAATGTTATTGTCAGGAAGTTTTGCATTTCTGTCACAAAATTGCTGCAATATTGCATATTTGATACTGTGATTATATATGTCTGTTGAAATCATATGAAATTTAGATAGTTGATTGTTATTAACGCTTCTTAGTTTTCATTATATTCTCTACTAATTGTCTGATAAATTTTCACCAAATCTGTTGAATTTTGTAAAGAAATAAAAGTAAAATCTTATTCGCATTTTCTGTTTTTATTATACTGTAAAATCACATATTTTCGTGGGGTCAAATTTTCGTGGTTTGAGGAAAATTTCTTGGTTCGTGGGGATTTGATTTCGTGGATCAAGAATCAATAAGTACTTATGTGTGTGAAATTTTACATTTCGTTGTAGACATGAATTCGTGGGTCTTGTCATACCACGAAAACAACGAAAATTAACCCCCCACGAAAATTTGTGATTCCACAGTAACTATCATAGCTAATGTTACACCCCCCAAAAAGGAGAGAAATGTTATTGTTCAATAAAAGCATAGTACACTTCAGAGTTGACAGTACAAGTGCTATATTCCGCAGAAATACTGAGATTGACCTCTTTATGACTAAATTGATAATGAGGTACACTGTAAGCATTAATTAAGCACTGGTTGAAAAGAAAGCCATTCTAAACAATTTTATGCTCAGATCAAGCCCAATTACAGAAAATGAATAAAAAGAAATTCATACTCAACATCTACATGCATAATTCTTGCAAGTAAAGGTCTTACACTCAGGTGAGCGATATGGCCCCTGGGCCTCTTGTTAAATTAAAAATCAGCCATGTGGCACAGTGGTCAGAACATTTTCTCTAGAGTTGTAGGGTAAAGAGAAAGTCCTAAAAAGATGCACCATGTGTTCAAATCCACTCTGTGGTGTGGAGGCTGGTCTTTCAGATGAGACCATATAACAGAGTCCTATGTTGTAGACTGTAGTAGGTGCTGGCAGAAAAAATCTATCATTGCTGTAAGATCCAAAGCACTCAATACAAGTCTAAATTTGCAGCCCTCCACTGACAAGTGATAGCATCCCAGTAAGAGTGAAATATTCTAGAAGTAAAGTGATACAGACTATATTTTGAGAGAAGGTATTTCCCATCAGTTTGATTATTCACTATAATAATTAACAGGGACATTAAGACTCTGCAGAGTTTATTGCTTGGTTTGCGGGAAATACAGATTATTCAAATCATATTTAAAGTTTAATTATTTCTCTTAAATGCATTTAGATTGAATGTTTTTAAAGCAATAAATATTAAATCTGTCTAGTTGTCTGGTGTGTATAATGCAAAGTTAAAAAATTCTTAGTCTGAGATTTTTATTATGATAATCAATGTGTAAGACATTTTTGTCCCCCACTTGAAAAGTGGGGGATATTAATTTGGGTCTGTCTGTCCGTCCGTCCGTCTTTCTGTCTGTCTGTAACGCTTTCGTTTCCACACGGTATCTCAAGAACCCTTTGAGCTTTCGGAATGAATTTTGCGTAGCAACTCCCTATGGACTAAAAAAGAACCCTATTGATTTTGAGGTCAAAAGGTCAAAGGTCAAGTTCATAAATTCGCAAATTCTGTCTTTTATAACACTTTCGTTTCCGCGCGATATCTCAAGAACTCTTTGATCTTTTGCAATGAAATTTTACATAACAACTTCCTGTGGCCGAAGGAAGACCCCTATTGATTTTGAGGTCAAAAGGTCAAAGTTCAAGGTCTTAAATTTATACATTCTGTCTGTATGAAACACTATCATTTCCGGGCGATATTTCAAGAAGATTTTGAGCTTTTGCGATGTAATTTTATACCAAAACTCCTTAGGACTTCTCTCACCCCTCTCAAAGTGTCCCGCCCCATTTGTTTTATTAGTTATTTATTGTATTACATGTCGCTATTTTTAGGACATGGGCATGAGGAGAGTTATTATGTATAAAACAGGTTCTCGGTGGACTTTATATTCTTATTACATTATTTTGTACATCTGTTAAAACTGTTTAATAAACGTTAAATTAGATATCATGCATTGTGTAAAATTTTTAGTGGTATGTCTCCCGCTTCACATGTGAGAGGGCCCGGATTCGCATTCCGAGCCATCATTTTTTTTTTTTCGAAATACTTTTTTTTTTTTACTAAATGATAGTATTCATGTGAAATGAAAAATTTATGAGGTCTGGCTTGTACATTGTACAAACTCATAAAATCATGATTACAGTGTGATAAATATTCCCTATAAAAAGAATCTTCTATACATTGTAACACATAATAAAGAATAAGCAATCAAACCTTTATATCCATATTGGCATATTTTATTTGCTTCAGTATACATGCATACATTTAATAATTCTACAAATTCAGTCAAGGGGATCCAACCCAACCCCCCTCCCCTGAACTGCGCATGGTTTACTTTTTCCCTAAGCGGGGGACACAAATTCTCTGAATTAGCTTGTTTTTAATGTTATACCTACCTACCTTAAAAATGTCAGAGTTTATTAAACAAAAACTCTAAATGACCGGACTCAGGATAATTTGGTGCATAGTAATTTTGTTTAAAAGTAGAAATGCTATTGTGGAGCAGTGTATAGTGGAATGAAATATTTGTAATATTTTTTATAAAAAAAATTATCCCATGGATAGACTGAAAACTTTATGGGAAATTAAGTAACATTATATTCAACATCATTATAGATTGTAAATCATTTAGCTCTACTACCATATTTGGAAGGGAAAAAGATATAGAGAGATATTAAACATGTTAAAGTTCTACAATAATTTGTTGACAGACTTTCTTGGTAGTTTAATGTATAATGCCTAAGTGGAATTTAACAGAAGATCCTAGAAGGGACAGGTATATTGTTGTTTTAGTACACCATAAGTCAATATACAGAAATTGTGTCGTCCTTTAAGTGATGTTTTGAGCTGTCATGCGTGAAGAGAAACATGCGATTTGTGTGACAATTAGTTAGCTTTGTAACGATTTTGTGACAGGAGTTAACAAGTATAGGAGGGGATTTTTTTTTAGCTTCAAAACAAAGTAAGAATATATTCAGATTTAGATTTAATATTTATCTGAGAAAATAGGATTTTTTAAAAACAAATTTAACTTAAGGTCAATCTTTTGAAAGTTTAACAAATCATGAAATGGATTGCATGGACTAGCTATTATTTAAACATCTGTTGGTTTTATATACGCCACACACTGAATGGCTCTTAATATTTTAATTATTATGGTGGGATGATCGAAGCCTAATCATCATCATAATATCTACAATTTTCACTTCTTAATATTTTTGTAGAACTTTGTTGTTTTGATTTTATTTTATTCATTTCAATTTCTGATAGGCTTAGTGTGTCATGATACTAAAGTTTAACATTATTCATTATGCAGGGTTTGAGTACAATCAAGATGGCTGAAGCTTTGGCCAGACCAAAGACAATCATTGCTAACAGCCAGGTCATCAGAGAAACAAAAAGTGGCCCTCCTGTTAAAGGGAAAGAGACTAGGAAGAGTAAAGCAGCTCTGGAAGAGAAAGGTACAGTTCTAGTAAGACAGCCTCTACCAAAATACAACTTTCAAACACAAATAAGAAAACCAGTGGAAAGCAACAAAGGGGAAACAAAATATGTCCAACCTGTAGCAAATGTAGAGCCTTACCCCAGAGAAAGCTCTTCAGAAAATGGAGGTAAACTTGTGTACAAGGTCAGTCCTCTTAAGGCAGGGGAAGTGGACATATCTAATAAGAGTGGAGATGAAAAGGAGGGCCTTAGAGTGAGGACAGCTCCTGTGTTGATGGAGGAAAGTGGTAGGAATAATGCTGAGGAAACAGGAGGAGGACTAGAATCTGAGGAGATAAAGAAACTCAGGCAAGAAAACACAGAGTTGAGGAAGACAATGGACACTCAGATTGCCAGTCTAACAAAACAGCTGGATGTACAGCTTCAGGTACAGTAAAAAAAACATGGAAAATTTTCTTAAAAACTTATTATATAGAGCTTTTATTCTTCAACAGACCAAGACATTGTTAGTAGACAACAGATCCTTTTCAAAAAGTTGATCTTACTGAAAAGTTCCTTCTCTCAGATTGGTCTGCAAGTGTGTATCTAAAAAAATTTTTCAAGAGGGTGGGGTCCACAAATGTTGGACTCAGATTTTTTTCTTAATTGGGGGTGGGATGAGGGGGAAGTTACTCTTTCATACATTACTACACATGTATCTCTGAAAATCCCCTAAGGGGCTCTGATTCCCAACCTCCTATTCCTTTATTATCTGCACTAGGTCTGACTGGTTTGAATTTAGTTTTTCCTTTTTTCTTGGTAGGTTAACACAGAGCTAAAGAAACTGTTGGTGGCATCAGTAGGAGATGACCTACATTTCACAATGGAACATCTAGTTAGGTATGTTAAACTTAGTACAGCAAAACTCGGTTAGTACGAACACGGATATTGCGAATTCACGGATATAGCTAGGTTATTTTGGATCCCCAGCTATATAAATTTAACAAATTTCTTATATGGATATAATGTATTAAGGATAAAGCGAGGTAATTTCAGAGGTCCCAGCGACTTCGTTATAACCGAGTTTTACTGTAGTTCTTTCCCCCTTAACTTCATGTGTGTTGAACTTAATGGTCAGTTCATCTTATTCTAATTTCAGGTTTGCTAAACTCAGAATTACATGTACTTGAAAGTGCATTCTCTTTTATTCAGTTTGATTCAATCCAGCACCATTCTCCCTGGTTTTAACATTACTGCATGTTTATGATATATAGACAAGAAATCATTAAAAAAAGTAACTTAATGATGCGTACCGTATAAGTGGAAATTTTAGCGAGAGGCAAATTTAGCTATTTGTCCTTAAAAACTGGTATTTTATTTTTAGCGAGATGTAATTTTAGAGATTTTAAAATGCTCACTAAAGAACCTATTACAAATATAAAGCAATAAATTTTTTTGCGATATTCAATTTTAGCGATCTCATCACCCTCGCTAATAATGCCAAAATTAAATCCTCGCTAAAAATTCTACTTGTACGGTATTTGGTTTTCACTTATTCCAGAAGTTTGCTACTCTGAGTTTAAAATTCAGAGATTTATAACTTTCATTTGAAAGGAAAAATGAGAATGACATTAAACTCCACAAACAGTCAAAGTACTCTATCAAATGAAAGAAGAGGTTGAAAGTAAAGTTATATTCTTTCTGTATTTTGTCAACACATTTTATTGTATGTTCAGCATTTTTTATTGTAATTTTCATCATGAAAATAACATTTTTACCAGCATATTAAAATTAGGTATGTTTGACTTTTGTGTAATCGCCGTATAGCATCTTTTAGACTTCATTAATTTTAGAGACAAAGCTCAGCTGTCCAAGGAACTGGGACATTTCTCTAAGAAGTTGTCAGATGACTATGAACATATGGATAAAATCTCTATCCAGGCAGACATGTGGCGGAGCAAGTTCTTAGCCAGTCGGTAGGTAACACGTCACATATTGAGGAGTGTGGAATAAGAATTCAAATGTGAAACTGTTGCCATATAGCCAGTTTCTTTAATTCTAGGGTTTACATATCTTTACATATCTAAATAACCTTGAATTTCAATTTTTTTCCTATGCTATGAAGAAATCTTTTGAATTCTTTGTTGTTAAAAACTTTATAAAGTACATTTCCATGTTTATTTGAACGTTGTCCCTCTCTAAGAAATATATTGGACCATACTTCTTTTGAATTGTAAGAAGTCAGCCTGTGGTATATTAATAAACCTGTGACCTTGAACTTGACCTATTTTGAGTTGCTTTGAAAAAAAAATCACGTAAGCCTGTAATGTTTTAATGTAAAGAGTATTGGGTTTTGATATTTACCATGTTAATTGGCCTTTTGTAAAATACTAGTAGGTTTAGGCATGACAAATTTAAACTTTACATTAAACATTTGAAAAAAAAATATATCTTTTTTGCACTAAGCCCTTCATATTCTGAACTATAGATATGGATGTGTTGTAAGACATCCTAGGAGAACATATCACAGATATTGAAGATTTACCCAATTAATGTGAATTAAGGACAGATGATACAAACAAACTTTTGTCAAAGAATTTGAAAATAACAACTTGGGTCATGTTTCAATGAATAAAATGAATAACTTTCACTGCGTAGTTTTTAATTTTTTATTCAAATTTGTACTTAAATGGAATTTAAAGTGAAAAATATTTGTAAAGATTTATAAGGATGGTTTTATAAGGGCAGACTTTTGAACATCACAGAAGGTTTACAATTTCTTTATATTCTAGAAATTTATTATTTGCATAATTTGCAATGACATTAGGCTAAAAAATATATACCAATCCAGGCATCAATTTTTTGTTTGTATCATCTGTTCCTTAAAACTTGTCATCTTCACATTAAATAAGATAGCTTGAAACTTTTTTCCCTCAAATTTTCTCATTGCACATGTTGATTTCATCATTCTATAATGTTGCTGTAGGAGGTGACAATGTGTTTATTTTTGATGGATTACTTGGTAGATACAGAAGCTCAAAGCATTTCGACTGAGTTACTAATAATCAGATCAAATACACATTATTTATTAATAATAGTTTTTTTTTTACTTTTTGGTTAATCTTTTCATGTGCAAAGGAAGACTAAAAATAATGTTAGTAATATTTTGCTAATGTTTGATTAGTAAACATACTTTCCTGAATAAAATTGCTTGAATTTTTTGTTGAAGGAGAAATTTTTATGAAGGAAGCATATTGATTTATCTTTGGTAGAGTTATCTCTCTTGGCAGAGTTACAATTGTCCTTAAACATTGTAGTAAAATCTAGATATTACAGGTTTGTGATATGGAGGTTATATTAGGTACCCTTGTTTTTATTCTGCAGGGTGATGATTGATGAGTTGGCTGCAGATAAAGCTTACTTTGCGATGCTCTGCCAGGAATCCCAGCATGCTTTACAACAGCTGCTAAACGATAGGCATGAACTGAGGAGAAACCTGTTTGAGACCTACAAGTAAGATTTACTGTCATCCTAGTATTTAAATTTCTAAATTCTTGAAAATTTGATTGTTTTTCTACATGCATCGTAATTACATGTAGTTGATTGTTAATCATACAATAGCTATTTTTGGACATTTATTAATTCAAACATGTACAGTTAAGATGTTAACCATGATAAAATTTTTACATATAAATTAAATTAATATATTATACAGTGTATATACAGATATAGAATTATTAAAGCCACAATATTTGAATATTTTATTATTTAGGAGTTTAGAACAAATAAGATCTGCATTTGACCCACTGACTGCCAAGAAAACCCCAAAGTTACCCTCCACAAATGCCTTGGACCTGGCGCGTATGAATCAGAGACTGACAGAGAATATTCGTTATCGACTACTGCCCCATGACACTGTGATTCAGATAGAACCCACCCCACCATGGGAAGACAACCTCACACTGGCAGAATCGTATGCCCACCAGGTTTGTAGCCTTCTGCATACGAAAGTTTGTCCATTTGTACACTGGAAAATCATGCATAAAAATGAACTAAAGAGTTGCCAAATCAAATAATAGGTAGTAACAGGACCACTCTATATGAACCATGCTAATGAAAAAATGCCACTTACATACATGTGATATGTACCAGCGGTACACAAAATGTCACGCATTTTCGACCCCATTCACGGGCTCATGGCGGTACACTAAAATTCACGGAAAATGAAAATGTGTACCGTATTTTGAAATTTTTACTGGAAACCGCCATTTTTCTTTCATTCCCGCTCTTGCAACACCGGGAATCTCGAACTATGTGTGACTTACCGCGCCTGATTAATGTAAAAAAACATAATGAATGAAGGTGTGAAATATTTCCGTGATAATTACATTGTACATCGTAATTAGGAGATATCAACGCATTTTGTTTGGCTGATTGCTATTTAATAGGTCCTTCATCCAGGATTTTTTAAACTGTAATTTATTAAAACTAAAGACATATCAAAGAGAAAACGCCATTCACAAGAATCGGAGACACTTTGTGACAGCAAAACGAAATTTAGTCTATTATTTGATGAGGCATACGTATTGTCTATTCAAACACAGATTAAGAGAAATGTTAACTGTTTTAGTACAATTTAAAAATTGCAGCTGAATGGAGACGACCAGACTCATACAATAAACTGTTTTTAAACACTCTACTTTTTACTAAGTTCAACATTTAGCATAGTTTATTGCCAAAATTCAAAATTATTCAAGAGTTTCTTGAATAATAAATTATAATACATGTTATGCAGTGGTGTACCTGTACATTGATTTGAAATGTATTATTCAAAACTAAACACCTAAATACATTGATTTTTTAGTCAATATTTTGTACCGTTTTTTGTCAGTTTTTTGATTAGCAATGTACAGTATATTATCGCCCAAATTCCAGTATTTTGAAGGCTGTTGTACAGTATCTGGGTATAGAAATTATCACATCTATACACTTAATGATAGAAATGTCATTTTTGCTGCAATTGAAAAGCTTATTGCCATAAATTATGGCATTAATAGTTGACATTCTCAACTGCTAATGCTAAATTGCTGTTTATTGCAAGAATTATATTCATTTAGCGCTTGAGAATGTCAACTATTAATGCAATTATTTGAAATGCAACACTTAATGATATTGATATAAAAATTATATAATGATACATAATTGTCTTTATTTTTTTTTAAGAATAGTGTTGCCATGGTAACAAAAATTGAAAATTCTGTAAAATTTTATTAAAAGCTACTTCTACAGTTGTAGTCTTATTGCAGTCATGCCACAAAAAGAGACTTATTCAAGGATCATTATATGTAAATTGACAAAGAACTTCTGGTTTTATTAATCACAATTTTTCCAATCTTTTACAATTCGACTGAAATGGCAGTTGTAACACAAAAATCTGACTAGAAAATCATGCTATTAAATAGTAAATATTTTCTGAGAAATTAATTTTGTTGCAGCTCTTGTCCAGAGAAACAGAAAAGGAAACCAATCAAATGACCTTGACCTCTGCTGTTGCCAGCCGTTACCATCCTTATGCCAAGTTTGACAATCTGACCTTTAACTGCTGCGAAAAATGCAAAGGAGAACTGACTTCTGTGTGATTGTAAGCACTGTATGATTTATGATCTTTTTTAAAAAGTTAGACAAAGGTATTATTAAAATCTTGTTCTTGTCATGTTCATGCTACTGTTGTATTGAACCTACGAAAGGATTTGAGTCTTGACATCTAAAATAGATTTTTAATGTTTTTAGATTTCAACAATTATACGCTTTCACAAGATATTGAATTATTTTTATTTTTTCACTGCATTTGTAATGGATTTGTCATGAATGGAAAGAAATCAATTTAAAAGTTGTTCATAGTAACATGTAATGCAATGATGGTTAGATATTCTATTATTCTATTTGAGGTCATTTATTGTAAACACCTAGTTGATTTCTATGTTTTTTTTTCCTTTTTATCAAACCCTGTTCACTGATATTATGACTGCATTTTGATACATGTATTGTAATAAAAAGCTGTCTTGGCATTATTATAAGACTGAGAATGGTAATGTGGAAGAAAAAAATCTTCACTTAATCAATTAAAGTCAAACCTCTTTATCTTGAATGTCATGGGACTGAGAAAAAATTTGAGATAGTTGAGATTTTGAGATATTGAGTTTAAAAAAACAGAAGGAAAAGGTGGAGGGGACTTTCAGTTTACATTGACATATCCATGGTATACGAGCTATCAATGTTTGAGATATTGAAGGTCAACTGTATAATCTGGTCTCATTTTTTTTTTTTTTTAATAATTTTCTTTCACTACCTTGGTTTAAAAGCCCATGTGATAAGATATTAAAACATTTCATCAAAAGATTATGTCAATCACTTTAATTCATGTATGTCATTGCTACTCATGCAAATATTTCCAGGTTTTATGAAAATAATCTTTCATACTGAATAGAGAATACAGCTTTAGATATGTCCAAGTGATGAACTTGTTGTAATCATATAATTATGAATCATTTTTATTATTGTAAATAACATTTTTCTTTGTGAGAACTATATTTGTATAATAATTAACAAGACTGCATTTTATAAGTATTCTTTAAGAATTCAAAGAGAAATGACACCATTTCTTCTTTATGGGAACCAAATATCCCATATACGACAATAGTTAGTGAGGTGCCCTGAAAATGATGTGATCTTCAGTATAAAAATGTTCAAAATTTGATGTTCTGACCTGTATTTTGCTTTAATTTTCATCATTCTTATTTCTTAAAATTAAATGCCATGTAAGAGTTTTTAAATGTCAAATATACATGTATATAACTGGTGCAATATGAGTATTTAAATATAATTATATGTATTTTATTTTAATATCAGAAATAAATTTTTAAAAAAATGATGGCATGTTATTTGTTTTACAATTAACACATATTTAGGATGAATTAATTTAGATTTAATAACTGAAGGGTTATTTAAATCCATTTGTTAGAAGGCATGGGTAAGTGACCTTTTTGTGGAATTGTGGAAGAGGGAATTTCATTTTTTATAAAAACGTTATCAGTTTAATATTATAGAATGTTTTTGCAATACTGTTATCTGGCTAGAAATTAGAAAAGAGTCAATTATAAATGAAAAGCCTATTTATTTAGCTTCTTGCTACATACCACCTGAAAAAAGTACTTTTTATAAAAAAGAAGATGTAGATATTTTTCAGTATTTAGAAGAATCAATTTGCAGATTTGCTAGCAAGGGAAAGGTTTATTTAACAGGAGACTTAAATGCTAGATGTGGTAATTTAGATGATTTTATAAGGAACGATATGATAAATAAATCGGTAACAGATAATATGCAAGCTTTTACTGATTACGATTTAGATACAAACGAGTCTACAAGGAACAACAGTGATAGTTTTGTGAATAATTTTGGTAGAAAATTGATAGACTTGTGTAAAACCACTGGTATGCGAATTATCAATGGAAGACATAAAAATGATCAACATGGGGGTATAACTTTTTATGGTGCAAATGGTATGAGTTTTATTATCTAATAACAAATATATAACGCTAGTAATATTGTAGATTTTACTTTAAAGATTTTTCTTTTTTTCAAGAACCAATTATTTTTTCTATAGGTGGTGCATATAAAGAAAGTGAGGTTGTTTGTGGTCAAGAGCAATCAGGTAGAACGGTTTTTAAATCAGTAAAATGGGTTGAAGAAAATGTAACGCAGATAAATACTACTCTCAATAATAACTTTGACTTGCTTTCTGATTGTCTGATTCATTCGTTTGATAGCACAGAAGTAGTAAATCAGTGTGTTAATAATTTTAGTAAAACATTATGTGATTTAATTCTGCCATACTGTAAAATTACACAGAAATATATTAATATGAATAGAAATATTAATTCAAAACATACTGAAGATAAACCATGGTTTAATGAAGAGTGTAAGACAAAGTACATAGAATATGAGACAGCTCTAAACCATTTTAATAAACAGAAATCTACTGATAATAGATTAATATTAGTTAATAAAAAAGCGGCTTACAAGAAAGTTATGAAAAAATGTAGACACAATTATGAGAGACATCAAGGTAATAAAATCGAGTATATTCGACCCCAAAAAATTTTACAAATTGTTTGAACGTAAGAAAGGGCAAGTAAGTTCAGATTTATCGGCTAACGATTTCTTAGAACATTTCAAAACCTTGCTTGAATGTAATACAGAAAACAATTGGAATAATGAATTTAATTACGTAGAGATACAATCATCAGTATACTGTGAATTAGATAGGAAATTATTGAATATGCTATTGATAAATTAAATCATAATAAAAGTAAAAATCTGATTAACTTCTTCATCCATTGTAAACAAATACTCATGCCTATTTTATGCATGTTGTTCAATAAAATCTTTACGTCAGGCCATTATCCAGAGAGTTGGGCTACTGGGTGTATAGTGCCAGTTTTTAAGAAAGGGGATAGTAATAATCCTAATAATTATAGGGGAATTACACTTGTTAGTTGCATGGCTAAATTATTTACAAGCATATTAAATAATAGACTGATGCATTGGGATAAAGAGTATAACATAACTACAGACGGCAATTTGGATTCAAGTCAGGTGAAGTACCATTGAGTTTTACATTAGTTAACATATATAGGAAAAAAGAAAACTTTATTGTTGTTTTGTAGATTATCAAAAAGCCTTCGATTATATCAATAGAATTAACTTGTGGCTTAAAATTAGTACTGGGTATTCAAGGGAAATTATTTTGTATTATCAAATCTTTATATGATAATATTAAGGCATGTGTAAAATATAATGGTTTACTTACAGAGTATTTCAAAATTACGTCTGGTGTGTTACAAGGTGAAATTTTATCACCATTATTATTTTCTATGTATTTGAATGACTTTGAACGTCACTTTATTACAAATAATTGTCCATCAATCGAACTGCAGATGATAAATATATTTTTACTGATGTATGCAGATGATACTGTTTTGATATCTGACTCAGCCAAAGAATGTTGGATGCATTATATACATACACAACGGAGTGGAATCTAACTGTTAATGTTGAAAAAACAAAAATATTAATTTTTCAATAGTCGTAAATATAAAATGAACGTTGGATAACAACGGTTGCAATGTTGAAGTTGTTAATCAGTTTAATTATCTAGGTATGTTATTTAATTATAATGGAAAATTTACTGAAACACAGAAACATTTTTCATGTCAAGGTAAAAAAGCTATGTATGGTGTAAATAGTAAAATCAGGGATTTGCATTTTAACGTAGAAACACAATTAGCTGTATTCGATACTTATGTTAACAGTGTTATGAGTTATGGAGCTGAAGTATGGGGATTTCACAAGGGTCAAGACATAGAAAATGTTCACTTGAATTATTGTAAACGGTCTTAAAGGTCAGACAAAGCACTTAATGATGCAATTTACTGTGAATCAGAAATATATTGAAAGGAAAAAGAAAATTTTGAAATACTTGAAATTAAAAAACAGTGATAATTGTATATTACAAGCATGTTATCAAGATATGGTTGAAAATAATGATGAATGGATTGTAAACATTAAGAAGGAATTCCTTGGTTTAGCTGACATGTACAATAGTGATTGTATTGATAATAATACTCTGAACATTATATTTCAAAGAATGTATGACTGTTATAAACAAGAAATTATGGCAAGAATTTGTAATTCTCCTAAATATTTTCTATTCCAACATTTAGTGGATAATGTTGCATTACAGACTTATTTAAGAAAACCATTGCATTCTAAGTTTACCTATCAGTAAGGCTATCAATATATTTAAGAATAGAAAAATCTTTAAAAAAAAGATAGAAAATGTGAAATATGTAGGTCAGGTGAGAACCAATTTCATTTTGTATTAAAATGTCCAGAATGAAGAACTTAGAATTAAATATATTATGTTATTAACTCCCCCATATAGACCAGAAATAGGAGTCCTGGGAGACGTATTAAGCCCAAATATTTTTAAAATATTTCTCAATGATTTTTCTAAATTACTTGATGAAGAAAAAACTGGACATGTTTCTCTTTCTGGAAAGAAAATTTCCTCACTCTTATATGCTGATGATCTTGTTTTATTATCGGATAGCCAAAAAGGACTGCAAAACAAATTAGTACTTTACAAATACTGTAAATATAATACAAGTAAAACCAAAGTAGTGATCTTTAATAAAAGTGGTCATTTTATTAATGAAAAGTTCACACTTGAAAATTCCCTTATTGAATGTGTTAACAAATATCAATACTTAGGTATTATTTTAACCTCATGTGCACCTTCAAAGAAGCAAGATCTCATCTATATTATAAAGCACTTAAAGCTTCTTTCAAATTATACAAAGACCTAAAAGCTGTCTCCCATCAAAACACTCCTACATCTTTTTGATCACATGATAAAGCCTGTTGCATTATATGGCTGTGAAATTTGGGAACCCTTACAGCACGCATGATAAAAACAAACATTTATACGATATTTTTAAAGAGTGGGAGGCAGAAAGCTTAAATATCAAATTTTGTAAATATCTATTGGAAGCTGGGAAGAAAAGTACTAATATTGCAATAATTTCTGAACTGGTGAAGATACCCTATGTATTTTTCAATTATTCAAAACATCTTATTATACTGGCATAGGTTGCAATTATCTTCCCTGTTACATAAAGCATATACAGAAAATATTAACCTTAGTCAAGGCAATATTAACTGCTGGTACAAAAATGTAATTTATTATAGTAAGAAAATTAATCTCTCATTACCAGAATGTAAAACATACAAATACACATTTTTAAAAAAACAAGTTAAGAAACATTTGAAAAAACACTTCCTACAATATTGGAAAATGAAACGTGAAGAGGGACTGGAATCTGGAAAACTTACTACTTATTTTAGGTTTAAAGAAAATTTTATAATGGAAAAATATATGTACATTAAATCTCATGAAATAAGAAAATCCATTTGCAGATTTAGAATAAGTGCTCATGACCTAAGAATTGAAAAAGGCAGATATGAATCTGTAAAAAATAATGCTGGTCAAAGAATCCCCTTAGATAGAAACAAAAGAATATGTTTAATGTGTAACCAAAACAATATAGAAGATGAATACCATTTTCTTACTGAATGCCCATTATATACTGAGGAGAGAGATAAATTTTTCCGTGATATCTCATTACTAAACAAAAATTTCATATTATTATCAAAAGGAGACAAATTTCTCTGGTTAATGTCTAATGAAATAATCTAATTATTACAAAGCTAAGTGAATATCTTGTCAAAGCCTTCAAAATAAGGCATAATGCCACGAGTTTTCATAAATAATGTTATAGACATATATTTATTTATAAACTGGTATATGTATATTGATAATATTGATTTTGATGGCATGTTAATTAACAATTTGATAACCCCAACTGCTGCATCTACATGTCCAGTTACTTGTAATATTATATCAGATATTTACATGTGTGTGTATGTGTGTTTATGTTTGTATATGTTTACTATAACCTTTCTTTTAGAACTTTCTATCTTGTTATTTTAAGAAACCTTTATGCCTTCTGGGCCCAAAATTGGAAATAAAATTATCTTATCTTATCTTATCTTATCTTATTATTTTAAAAAACCATCAGTATTTAAATTAGTACAGCTATTGAGTTCTACAAATACTAAAGAACTATGTAACCTGGGCAAATTTTTGTATTTTTCTCATCAATTAAGAAATGATGTTCTAAATGATAATTAAATGATATTGTTATGCAATTATTACATGTATATTGTATAGCCTGTACAAATCTTATGTATGAATATTGTTTACCTATGAGATGTAATGTCTCCGGTTCAAATAAAATACTGAAATACTGAAAAAGACCTATAGGGAAATATACAATTAAGATGATTTCAGCATACTCAGACTGACACAGAACAATGGGTATTCATTTCATTGGTTCCAAACTGGAAACGTTTCTAAGCACTAGGTTGGAAATAACAGAATTCTATTTTGGATTTGGGGTCACAAATTAATGTGTGTTGCAGAAGAACCACTTGACATGGGAATGCACCAGACATGCTTCATCCCAGACATTATTGAACAGAAGTCTTGCATGAGAGTTAAAAATATAGGGGAGATTTCTAACTAGTATACATTTAACCAGAACCAGACACACCCCACTTCATCTCCATTTTTTTCATGGGACACTTTTTCCCGATTCTTGTTTTCAAAATGTGTCAATTGTTATTTGTAAAAATTTACCTTTTCCACTGCCAGAGAGGCCTAAGAACCGGTGGATAAAACAGTAATGTGGATATGAAACAGGAAGAGATTAAACAAAAAAAAAGGTCTTCCAGCAATTTACCAATTTTGTAATTAAGAAACTTAAACTCTGCAGGTGTTCCCGGAGGGGAGAAAAATGTGATGAATCAAACTGAAATTCAAAGTCAGGTCCCCTGAATGCCATACCACATAAACTATGTATGTGGCCACTGGTGTTCAAATCATTTGACTTTTTTTTTAATAAAGAAAGATTGCAAGTTTTCAAAGTTATTATTAACACACATATCTTTACTTGTAAAGGGGGGGTAGTCATATAGTAGAATTTTAGTTTTATTTACTGATGCCCTGTTCACACGGAGAGTTTAATTCGAATTAAACGTAAAGTTACTGCGAGTTAGCTTCGCTTAGCGTTCACACGGAGAATTTAATGCGAATTAGTTTAATTCGAATTAATTTACTGCGCATTAAATTACTTCGCATTAGCTCCGTGTGAACGCTAAGCGAAGCTAATTCGAATTAAATTTTGACTCATGCTAGTTTACTTCGCATTAATTTACTGCGAATTAAACTCGTCGTGTGAACAGGGCATGAATATGTCATGAATTGGATATAAACACATAGGATAATTCTGCCTTTGCTCCCTCAATAAAGAGGCCGTTGCCCATTCCGCCCTGATCCTAACCTGGGTTGAGCTTGATGAATTATTTTTTTTAATTATTTATGAAACTATCAAAACCATCGAAGAAAGGCCCACCATAAAAGTTCCAGAGGATATTCAAAATCCTAAAGTTTCCTTTATTTTGAAATCTTACTATGACGTACGCTTTACACAACACATTAGCAGTATCAATTTCGAACCTTACCTACTATTCCTCATAACTGTATACAAATGAAAGCTAAGGTTTATTTTGAAATTTTACTATGACGTAGACTTTACACAACACATTAATTTTAGCAGTATTTTCGTGATCAGTTTCGAACCTAATTATAACCTATTATTCTTCATAACTATACAAATAAAGCTAAGGTTTTCCGTATTTTGAAATGTTACTCTGACGAAGACTTTACGCAACACATTATTATAAGCAGTATTTTTGTGATCAATTTTCGAACCTAACTTACTATTCCTTACAATTGTACACAAATAAAAGCTAAGGTTTTCCATATTTTGAAATGTTACTCTGACGAAGACTTTACGCAACACATTATTAAAGCAGTATTTTTGTGATCAATTTTCGAACCTAACTTACTATTCCTTACAATTGTACACAAATAAAAGCTAAGGTTTTCCATATTTTTTGAAATTTTACTCTGACGTAGACTTTACGCAACACATAGCAGTATAATTTTTTTTTATAAGTTTACCATCTGTTCGTGGAGTCTTATTTCGAGTAAATTAAATAAAAGATAAATACAATGTATATCGAATTAACGTAAGATTGAAAAGGAATATTGTTAAGGTTATCCGACCCTCAGGTTCTGAAAATCAGGCAATGAGTAATTGAAAATGCTCACAAAGATGTCTTTAAATTCTCAAAGTAAAATGTATTTACCCATGGTGTTTCTTTAAACTTCATCTTTAAATTTAATCATATTATATAGGGAAAATTAGTAAATCTCAAATAATTTTTCAGGAAATGCAATTAGAACTACCTAATGGATATTTTCTAATTGATCATTGATCAAGCAGGGGCGTAGTATCCGGGGGGGCCAGGGGGGGCCAGGCCCCCCCACTTTTTCTCCCGAAATTACCTTTACTATAGAAAATGTTTACTGAAAGGAAGGTTGGCCCCCCACATTTCAGCAAAGGGTAGTGTTATAAGAAAATTAACCACAAAAAGTTTGAATTGAAAGATAGTTGGTCTTGAAAAAAGTTAGCAAGTACCCCCCCCCCCCCCCACGAAATAGGATTTTCGACTTCGGGCAACTTTAAATTTTTCGTTTTTTTTTTTTTTTTTTTGCTTGTCAACTTTTTCAGGTAAGTAAAAAAGATTTTTCTCAGGTTGGCCCCCCCACTTCCAAAAACGATGCTACGCGCCTGTCAAGAAATACATTTTAGGAATAAAAAAATCATAGGTATCCAGACTTTTAAAGAAAATTATATGATTTTTATACTTATTCGGTACTTCACTTTCTCCTTCTTACTTCCATCGTTTCATAATGCATATTGTATGAAGTGTTTCCTTTCAAAGAGAACACCGTAAATTACGTCTAATCTCTAATCATGCTTATAAACATTGGTAACTAAGGCTAAATTAAAAGAACTTTAATTTTGTTAAATATGCAAGTTTTACTTAGTTTTATGATCGAGGTACAAATGTCAACTTTTAAAATACTGTTTGTTAAAACTTTAAAGAACATTGAATCATACATAGGGCATAAAATGAAAATTGTTGCATGAAAAAATTTCAATTTCAAGCTTTATTTTAAGTCTTTTTGAATTAAATTATAAATTAAAGAGTTATCCTTCCTGGCTGAGGATCGGATATCCTTAATTGATAAAACGTTGTCGATATTTCTACATTACGTGTAAAAGGCCATGACGGACTTCTTATTAGTTATTATGTAAAAAAAAAATATTAAATTCTGCTTAATATGAATGCAGAAATAGGTTTGCTTCACAATGGGACAATGTTAATACCCTTTGTAATTCCAGCAGTTTGATCGAAGACATTATTTCCAAAAAAATGCATGAAGCATATGGAAATCACGAACAGTATTTAAGATCAAAGGTCTATAAAACAATACAAAATAGGAGCAGATCAAACACGGACCTCCAAAACATCAGAGTCGGGATCAGGTGCCATTGAGGAGTGAGCACCCCCTGCCGACCAATCACAACCGCCGTGTGCTCCTTGTCGTGATCGGGAAATAACGGAAAAATCCGTCGTCAATTCAGTGTAAAAATAATGGACTAACAATAAGTATGAAAAACGCCAGTCAACATTTGACTCAAAGATAAATTGCATTTGCTGACTGGGTCATTGTATTGATCATAGAACTTACGAAATCATGACTTTAAACGAGATTGCTGAATTTCTTGTGTCATCAACTTGGTTGCCAATAATTTACCTCGTTTTAGAAATCGTTCATACATAGAGCATTCTCTTGCGTATCAAATCAACTGAGATATATAAACTTCATATGCAGGTGATGAAGTTGCTGCATAAGTAAAGGAAGTTGACTAATGTAAAATTAGTCAACACGTTTTATCATAGAGCTTATTTGTCTTTTTCAAGTAAAATATACAATGTGTCAACTTCTTTTATATCGTATCGACATAAGAATGGAAATCACCACTGTTAATTGACAATACGTCGTCGATATATCTAAATGTCGATTTGATGGCCACAGCAAGTGTTTTCTTCTTTTCAAAATAAGATTTTGGACAAATTCTGCTTCACATGAATACAAGAATAAGTCTGTTTATAACGGGGCGCAATTGGAACCCATGGGAATTCCAAGATTGTTAGGAGACCTGGTCTTCTAAATCCACATAGATATTGTCAATCAGAAACTCGAGCATCTTTATTATGTGAGACTTACTTAAGTATCAGTCACATTATCCAGCGATGGGGTATACGATGAGAAACCGATGCGTTTTTGATGAAAATGGCGACCATAAGAATGCCTGAATTTTGCGATCGGTGGGGTCATCCGTAGTTAAAATTCAGTTAATGCCTCACATCGATCGGCAACCCATCATTCAAACATCTTTCAAGGATCGGCCGATGTATGGCCGAGCATCGTCCAATATTCATTGAATCTGAGGTCATCGGGGGGTTCAGTGGTGTTCAACAGATAACGGCCGATCATCTGTCGATGTTCGTCCAAACATTGGCCAGTAGTCGGCCGATGTACGAACGATGTTCACCAATATATGAGCAATGTAATATACATCGGCCGATTATCTTGAAACATCGTTTTATGATTAGCAATGCATCGCTGGGCCTTTTCTAGTCCGGCCGGCAACCACGCCATTTATATCGTAAAACGCATTGGTTGCCCATCGTATACCCATCGCTGGGTAATGTGACTGATACTTTAAGGACTACTAGGCCGATGTGGACCGATGTTGGGGCATCGTTAACACCACGATTACCACCGGTCTACGGCTACCGGGCGAGAAATGTGACCTAGGCATTAAGGATAACATTAACATTCGTCGGGGTGAGTTTCCTAATTTTTTGATTACCTATTTTTGTTTTAAAGAAACAATGCATAATTTCCATTCTGTATGGGTGAATATTCTTGTGATGGGGCTAATGATCTCTAATCCTAAACCCTATACAGACGTTTGAATTTATTTTTAATACAGTAATCTAAGTAATTTAATAATCATGTAATAATACATAAGATCATTTGATATTTATATGCACCAAAGTTATTACTTTTGAATTGAAGAGTCAATCAACTTTTTTTTTTTGATTTTGAACACAATTATTTTTGCACTTAGTTTGAAATATGATCTACATGTGTATTTTTCTACATTGAGTCTAGATATTCGGTAACCGAATAAATAGTTTAATTAAGCGATGAGTTTTGTTTGGTCAAAAAATATACAATATACAATATCGACAGTTTTGAATTTATATGTGTTAATTTATAAACAAACAACATCCTAGCATTTTTTTTTTCACGGAGTAATGTCTTGTATCTGTGAGGCATATATTTTACCATTGATTCTGATAACATTAAGAAAGAACATTAGGCCCGTTAGTTCGATTGGTGAGTTCTGCTACATAAAACATGAGTTCCTTTGTTCCGAAAATTTTAAAAAAAAAACTTATCAGATGACATACTTATTTTTGTTTTAAAGAAACAGCAATTTGTTGAAAAGACAGTTTCCACAAATAACAAAAAAGGTGAATTTTGAATTTTGGGTGATACTGGTATTTACACAATTTAAGTATGCGATGCTTAACAATCAGTTTTTAATTTCCGCTGTAAAGGCATACATGTTTTCCTCTGATGGAGATAGTATATGAAAGAAACAAAATCTAATGAACCCAAAGAAGCACGAAATCAGTGATATTTGGATCTAGAAACAGAGTCAGAGAAAACATTTGCTAACCATTGATCTAGAAATGAACTTCTCCGACACAATACAGATAACCAAATTCAAATGAAAACTGGAAGTTATTTGAATTCAATTTTGAGGATATATTGACTCCAGCAGTGTAATGGTGAGATGCAAATTGTGTTCTGAGTGTTGGATTAGCCATGAACCAAACTTCGACCTGAAAATGTATTTCATATCAAATCTGGATATAGTATGTTTCAATTTTAGATTATTTTCTACGGAAACATTTACTGCAGCTGTGTATTGTTCATGGTATATGTTATTTTCTGGGTGATGGATTAAATATGATCATAAAACGGATATTTCTCGAGAGAATTATGTTTCTGAAATTTAAATCAAATTTGAAATTTTGTCATTTAAATGCAAGTTTTGTGATAATTATAGTTTTGTGCATTGAAATAATGTGCATTCTTCGTGGATTTAAAAGTGTGAAATCGAGTAGATGCTGCACAGACATTGAGTTCTGGATTAACTGAAAGTTCTTCATTCATTTTGTTACATGTTCATATGTACTAAATTAAATAGAATTTAGTGCATTTGTTTTTTGATCCTTCTTGAGCACCTACATGTACCAAGGTTTACCTGTAACTCTCCCCTCTGTTTGTTTTAAGTGTCCATTCTTGGAAAACTGTTTATTATTTAAAAAGGAATGGACAGTTTTCCAAAAAAGAATGGATATTTACAGGTAACTTGAAAGAGCAAAATATATACCATAAAGATAACAAGGGTACAGCAAAGTGGAATGCTGCTTTGGTTTATAGATGTGCTTTTTGCAAGCGGATGCTCCGCTTGGTGGTGCCCTTGTTATACAGTTATAGGGTTTTTATAACGTCACTGCTGTCGAAAGAATATATGAGAAAATGTATATAAGAAAAAAACATCGTTTCTCAAAAACAGCAAAACCATGATATCATAGTGTGATTAAAATGTACGTCCAAGGAATGGCTTAATAAAGTCTATACTAGTATTTCAATATACTCCAGTAACCACGCATTTTTTATTATATGGAAATGAATATTTGTCTACCGATTCAAATATTCAAATTTCTGTAGTGTGCAGAAATTTATTCGAGAATCGAATAGATTCTAATTCAAAATAGTGTCTGATTTGAAGATGTCTATGTAGAATGAAAATTGTAATTTTTCTTTAAAAACGTGAAATATTCATGTGCAATAAACACTGTAATTAGTGTATATGTAACACTAGAACTCTAATAGATTGCTCAAAGTATGTGTCTTTATATTTATCTTATATGTATTTTTATCAAATAGTGTTCTGTATATTATCTCAATTTAGTTATGACAATCGGATTGTTTTCACTGTATAACAAGGAAAGGATTTATTAACTTGAGAAAAAACTTGTATCCAGCCTTTTGTATGCTTAATATAGTAGAATAATTTCAAAACCATTTTTATTAAGTGATAATGATTAACACATGATGGCCAATTTAAAGATCAATCTCTTCCAATTCATTTAAGATCATAATTTATCTCTTCTATTAGCGTTACTTCTTCATAATTCTACGCATATATAAAGATAAACATATTAGTTAACCATTTTAAAGACTTTAAGAGACATGGGTTGAAAATGTGGGACTTTGTCAACTATTTTGAAAGTCATATCCAAATATGTTGTAACAAATTACTCATCTATATCCAGAAATCCAACGCTTTTTCACAATTAAAGTACAAAATTAAGAAATTTTCAGGAATACACATAACGCATAGCAATAAAAATATACAAATATATCAAATACATGGAACAATTTTGAAAACTCAAGTAGAAGAAACAGCGTACATTTGAGGTAAAACTTTAGCCATAAACGAATGTTTACCCTCTTCTTAAACAAATCATAAATGTTCCAATATCGACATTTTATTTTTTTCCTGTTTTCATCAATAATTATAAGCGGTAATTACTCTTTTAATTAAATCTATCCGATTACAATAATCCACATTACAGATAAATGAAAACAAACTCCCAAAATTTATAAATACATTTTACTTATAAATACAATAGACGTGCAATTGAGAATTCAGTTCGTGGTTCTTAATTACTTACATATGAAATCATTTTTTTCATATTACTAACCGGTATGTGGAGATAAAGGCTATGTCGTGAAATACTGAATTTCTTTCCGATTGCCTCCTATTAGTAAGTTGGAAATTTACAATATAACAAATGCATTATGTATGCTTGATATAAAATGTTCAGTAACTCGTTCAAATCGAACACCTTCTTTCGAAATTTTGTAATGATCACTATCGTCCGTCATACAGATGAGATTCCGAAAAGAGTTTCTCTTCTTCCAGCGTTTGTAGAGAATGAGAAGAGGATACGTGCACGAGTCACAAAAGGCTAACCAGTGGCAAGCCACCCACGCTATGTGTGCCATCTTTCGATCGTAAATAGAGGGCATGTAGTCACCTATGATTGTGATAAGGTGAAGTGGCAGCCATAGTATAGCGTAAGCAATCACCACAAAGACTAAGAAAACCAATGTCTGGAAAAAAAGAAAAAAAGTTGATCATATATCATTGACTTTTGGTGAAAATAAGCACATGCTACAAGATAAAAAGACACAATTTGTAAAATCAAAATATTTTAAGATTTGTTTGAAAATCCTACCTTTTTCTTTGACCTTTTAATTATTTTGTCTCTGGCTTGATTTCGTTCGCCTGGCACCTTACGACGAAACACAATTCTGAACACCTTTCTGTGAGCAACAGTCAATATTACTAATGGAATTGCATACTGCACAATAAAAATAGCAACACTGTAAGCGTTCCTCAGATGGAGAGAATGTCCCCAATCCTCGACGCAGAGTCCATACGTACCAGGCGCAAAATCGGCCAAATAAATCACATTACTCTTAAGTAGAACAGGCAAAGCAAAGACCGCAGAGAATACCCATAGCAGAATGGTAATTATTGCGCCATTTCGTTTTGTCAATTTGTTCGATGAAAAAGACACGATGGATCGGTGACGGTGCAGAGTTAATGCTACCAAGGAGCATACTCGCTGAGTGACCACAAAAAGCTGCAAATACGAAATGAGCGAACACAGGTAATGTGGAAATGACCAATAGTAAAAAATTAAGTTACTGATCACCGTAAACGGCATGCACAGAAGGGCAATGGTTGCATTGCTGACCGCAAAACTACATGCAAACAACGAACTCACTTTCTCCCTCTTCCTAGCAGAAAGACAGTATCGAATCACGAGACAGTTTCCAATCACAGCTATCAAAAGCACGGCAATGTATAGACACACTATTGTGAATCGAAACGCATCCGGTAAGGAATAAAAATCCCCGTTGGTGGTAAAATTGGAGTCCGTAAAATTGTCCATAATTTCAGCGAATTTCTGCATCATTTCTCTCGTGTAAGTATCTGTAAAATGAAGATGTATTTGTTACTTGACATTGTTCACGTTTTATCTTCTGATTTGATAATCAGAAATTAACAACTTCTTCACGGTTGCATTGCATGTAATCTGGTTTATTAATTTTAAAACAATCCATATAAGAGACTCTGTAACCAAGTCTGGGTGGCAGTATGGAGAGAGAAAGAGAATTATTCACGAAGGAATACTAAGTACACAAAAAAGAATATTTCAGAAAGAATCTTTAAAATGTAAATCAGTGTCTCTTGTACTTTCTTCCTTTTTTATTTATTTTTTTTTCTATTATTTCAGCTTATTCTTTTTCTTTTCTGGTGATTTGGTTTCTTAAACCAATTAAACTTCGAGTTGCGTAGACCTTGGTATTACATAATTTCTGGGAAAAAATCAACTTTAATTAAACGTCAGAATATGCCGACAAAGGTTAAACGCAGTCCCATCACGTCAAGGGGTCATCGATTAGAAAAATGATTGTACTATATCAAAGTTCCAGTCTTTATCACCATATTTTGGTTTCAATCTATATCGAAACATAAAACTCCTAGTCAAAGTAGACTTATGAAAATCATCTTAATTTATTACCCAACTCAGCCACAAAATTTCAAGTAAAGGAGAGTAACATTTGAAACTGTTAAAAAAGGGGAAAAAACCTTTTACACTCGCCAGCAAGAGGGAACCAAGAATTTTTACATGGTGACAATTTCAATTTTTACCTTCAGTTACATAAATTATTGTATGTCTAAAGATACGAGCGCCGTTCAAAAATTACGCGGACTGTGGTATTAATTACTCTTACAGACCTCATATAGTTATGAAATTTCACAGAAATATGTATCTTAAAGATTCCAATAAATTTTGGGCAAAATTTCTGTATTTTAAAAAAATTCTACGAAAATTATCGGTATGTTGATATCGCTGATGGAGAGGTACGGAGCACGACAAAAAATTTGAAGCAAAAGCATGCGGAATCCAAAATTTAACTCATTAATTTTCTATAATTCGCGATATTTTTAGACAATTTTCTCAGTTGTATCTTTAAATTGTTCTATTATTAAGCATTAAGTGATATTTGAAGTACTAACAGAAATATAATGATTTTTCTCTGATGCGATTCCCGTGAAAACGACTGTGAAAATGACAGTCTCCTGAATATTGACGGCGCACAACACTTTTGTTAAATTATGTGTAATGCTCGAGATATCGCCAATATAAATCCAAAATATTCAGAATAAAACATGTAGTAAACTAGGGTATTCGTGACATTCGTCCACAAAAAGCAAATTGAAATTTTAGACCTTTAGATCTCTGTAAAAAGGCTATACGGGAGGACGGGAAGAAAATTATCGACGAAAACTTGATCTGGACTGTAAAGAACGTGATTGAGAGTCACCAGTATCACACTATATCTCATAAATACCTGCAGTTTTTGGTTTAAAACAAAAAAAGAATATTCTTTACTTGTTTAAAAGATTTTATGCTCGACAAGAAATGGTGTTTGGATGTTGAGTAGATAAGGTAACTCAAACTGTACAGGTACTCTTGGGAAAATGTTGAGAAAATGAAAGCTCAATAACATATATTTTATAACGCCTGTGACGTCAAAGATTTTGCTGCTCCGTGACTTAATGATATGTCCTGAACAACAGGCCCATGGGCCACATCGCTCACCTGAGAAGCTTTGACCATTCTGTTTTTTTACCAGACCTCCCCCTTGTAATACATAATGTATCCCCACTCTACCCCACTGATCATAATTTGGACATTTTGAAATCTACACTACCCAAGGATCCTTCCATGTGCACATAAGTTTCAGCTTTTCTAGCCAAGTGGCTCTTGAGAAGAAGATTTTCAAAGATTTCTCCTATATATTTCTATGTAAAACTTTGATTCCCAATTGTGGCCCCGCTTTTCCCCCGGGGGTCATGATTTGAACAATTTAGAATCTACACTATACCAGGATGCTTCCACATAAGTTTCAGCTTTTCTGGCCCAGTGGTTCTTGAGAAGAAGATTTTCAAAGATTTTTCCTATATATTTCTATGTAAAACTTTGATTCCCAATTGTGGCCCCGCCCTTCCCTGGGGGGTCATGATTTGTACAATTTAGAATCTACACTATACCAGGATGCTTCCACATAAGTTTCAGCTTTTCTGGCCCAGTGGTTCTTGAGAAGAAGATTTTCAAAGATTTTTTTCTATATATTTCTATGTAAAACTTTGATTCCCAATTGTGGCCCACCCTTCCCCCGGGGGTCATGATTTGAACAATTTAGAATCTACACTATACCAGGATGCTCCCACATAAGTTTCAGCTTTTCTGGTCCAGTGGTTCTTGAGAAGAAGATTTTCAAAGATTTTTCCTATATATTTCTATGTAAAACTTTGATTCCCCATTGTGGCCCCGCCCTTCCCCCGGGGGTCATGATTTGTACAATTTAGAATCTACACTATACCAGGATGCTTCCACATAAATTTCAGCTTTTCTGGCCCAGTGGTTCTTGAGAAGAAGATTTTCAAAGATTTTTCCTATATATTTCTATGTAAAACTTTGATCCCCATTGTGGCCCCGCTTTTCCCCCGGGGGTCATGATTTGAACAATTTAGAATCTACACTATACCAGGATGCTTCCACATAAGTTTCAGCTTTTCTGGCCCAGTGGTTCTTGAGAAGAAGATTTTCAAAGATTTTTCCTATATATTTCTATGTAAAACTTTGATCCCCATTGTGGCCCCGCTTTTCCCCCGAGGGTCATGATTTGAACAATTTGGAATCTACACTATACCAGGATACATATTTTCAGCTTTTCTGGCCCAGTGGTTCTTGAGAAGAAGATTTTCAAAGATTTTTCCTATATATTTCTATGTAAAACTTTGATTCCCCATTGTGGCCCCGCCCTTCCCCCGGGGGTCATGATTTGTACAATTTAGAATCTACACTACCCTAGAATGCTTTCACATAAGTTTCAGCTTTTCTGACCCAGTGGTTCTTGAGAAGAAGATTTTTTAATGACCCCACCCTATTTTTGTCTTTTCTTGATTATCTCTCCTTGTGAGAGGACTTGGCCCTTTATTTTAACAATTTACATTTCCCTTCACCCAGGGATGCTTTGTACCAAGTTTGGTCAAAATTGGCCCAGTTTCGAAAATGTGAAAAGTTTACAGACGGACAGACAGACGGACAGACAAACGGACGGACGACGGACAAAATGTGACCAGAAAAGCTCACTTGAGCCTTCGGCTCAGGTGGGCTAAAAATCACTCAAAATTGATACCAATTTACAACATTTTGATATGAAATTTTGAAGACCATATAAGTAAAGATTCTTTTATATTATGTGTGACATTTTGCCCGATTATGTCGTCAAATATTTTTTCTGTGCAACAAGTCCGCGTAATTTTTGAACCCGCCCTCGTATATGTCAGTTGTAAAGCAATACATACGTGTGTGATTTTAATCGATCCTCTTGACACGACATCAATGTTTCAAATGATTTGTCCTAAAATTTACAAGGAATATCTGATATTTTTTTTAAATGTCACCTGGAAATTGTTTTTCAGAACCGCAGAACCAAGGGCATCCAAATTAAACATAAAACATCCTTATAAAAACGATTTCAATATTGAAATAGAGGATCACGTCGTTTTTGAAAGGATATCAGTTTAGAAATGCATACCCGGTATATTGAAAATACTCAGAATAGATTGGAATCATTAAAAAATATCCCGCGCCATCTACTGGGGTAGAAAAGATAAAATGATTAAGATGGTTTTCTTAAAATATGTTCTATCCATCGCCCTCTCCGTTTTGTAAATAAAGTTCTCATACTGGCTACGTTTGCTTTCTCGTGGAGTTCCACATTAGTAGTTTTATTTGGCCAGAAAATCCTCATGATTTTTCTGAGGCATCCATTCTGAGAACTAGAAAGTCTGCATACTAGTAGTCTCCTTCTGTCATTCTCCAGCATTTTGCCCCATAGAGTAGAACAGACAGGGCACATCTGTTATAGGGTCTTACTTTTGTCCTTCTACCTATGTATATTATTTGTTTTCCAGCTGCTCTTGAGGATGATGAAGGCACCCCCAGCTTTACTTAGTCTGGCCTTTATATCTGCATCCCAATCTGATGTCACTATACTGCCAAGATAGGTAAATGTTGTTGAGTTGCTCAGGTTATTTCTATGTACTAGTTCCTGTATTCTTGCTGGTTGTCTGGTTTTAAACAAAATAACTTCAGTTTTCTTGGTATTGATTATCTGTCCAATTTTTCCTGCATTACTCTGTAATTTTGATGTTTTACTTTGCATATGCTTTTCTATATGTGTTGTTGCCACTTAGGGTTGATTTCATTACCTAGTCTATTGCTAGTATAAAAAGGAGAGCTGACATCACACAGCCCTGCCTCAAGCCAGATTTTCCTATGAAACATGCATCTGATGAGCTGCTGTCTATAGAACAATTAAACTCCAAGTAAAAACCTTAATCAATTCTACCATCTTTGATGGTATTTGAGAATGCCTTAAGATCTTCCATAAGCTTTCTCTATGGATACTGTCAAAGGCTTTTATAAAGTTTATTATCAGCTGCATTTGCCCTCTGTATATTGTTCTAAAATGTTTCGTAGGGTAAACATCTGGTCACAGCAGCTTTTTCCTTTCTTGAAACCTGTTTGGTCTTGTCTTATTTTGACTGAGTCTTAATTTTGTCGATTATTATTCTGCTGAAAATCTTACCATATATTGATAGTAAGCTCTTGTTATTGCAGTTAATGAATCAGTTTAATGATAATTCCTTTGAACCATGTCGTAGGTATTGCCTTATTATTCCAGATCTTGATGAATAATGAGTGTAAAATATCTGCTGCTAGGTAAGGTCATTTCCAGGTGTTTTGCTGTTCTGAAGGAACGTTATTGCTTTGTATATTTCAGCTTATGGTGGTTCCTATGTTTCAATTTCTTAATCAGTGTCAGCTTCCGGTATGTGTGCCAGCTTGTTAGGCTTGGGCGAGTCTTCTTCAAAATGTTCTCTCTATGCATCGTTCATCTTGTTCTCTTTCGGATGTAATGAGGTTGCCTTGTCTGTCTTTCCCGGGCTTGTTTGTTTTTCTTTTCCTTCCTCTCATCTTATTTTATAGAGAACTCCCATCTTTTGTTAAGGAGCAGGATTTTTAGCTTCTCTTGCCATTCCTAAAGTTTTTGCGATCTTTCTTTGTTGCTTTCTTCACATCTCTATTACAATTAAGATATTGTTATCTTAGTCTCTCTTTCTTCTTTTCGATCGGGTGTTACATAAATTAGTTTTAAGGTCTTTCCTTCTGGCAATAATTTTCCAAGTAGCTGGTGTAATCCATTCCTTATGTACCTGTTCTTAAACCCTAGATTGTTCTTGCTGGATTCACTGAACAGGTTGCAGATTTTATACCAGGGATCGTCAATCACTTCCTCGCTCTCAGCATCACCACATTCCAAGACTTGAAATCTCTTCATGAGCTCTAATCTTAGGTGCTACTTTCTTCAGCTTCAGTTTTTATGTTAATAGTAACAAGCTCGTGATCAGTTCCAACATCTGCCCCGCGCTTCACTCTTACCTACTACAAACGTCCTTTCCAATTTCCATTGATAGCAATGTGGCCGATTTGGATTTTGTCGCTCTGTCCAAGTGACACCCATGTGCTAGAAAAGTGTTCCACCAGTGACCATGTTGTTGTCTCCACGGAATTCCGTGAAGTACATGTACTAGAATTCACCATTCTAATTCATACTTCCACAGCCATACCTCCCTAACTCTTTCATAGCTGACATTATTGCTTTAAACTTTTGCATTGAGATTTCAAATGATGATTGCCAGATCTTGCTTTGGAACTTTTCGAAATTCGGCCTGTAGAGCCCAATGATTTTTAAATTAGATTTATTCTTCTCTTAGGTACTAGTAACTGTCTTATCCAGCTTACGCACTTACCTGAACGGATTTCTGTTTGTTTTACTCCTTAGCCTTTCCTCCTCCCAAAAGTAACCTCAAGACAGCTGTCTTTTGCTATTTCCCAAAACTTGGGGATTCAGGGCATATCCACACGCCGGTGGGTCATGCATGCCGTGCATTTAGGGGCCTAGTCTCCCCCAAGACATTGTGGTTCTGCTTGGGAGCACAAGGTACCCAGTTTCCTTCTGCCACCTCGAGATGTATCCAATTTCGGGGCCACATAGGTCTTACTGTGGCGAGGCCATGCCTTGCAGGGAAGACTTACCTATTTTGCTTCCTTTTCACAGTAAACTGATAGCCAGGGGTGGTGCTGAAAGCGACAATAACAAGCACAGCCTCATAGAACACAGACTGTGCTCATCACACATCTATTAAAGCGGAAATACTTATTGTGACGTCATTAACATGAATTTTCTCATACATTGTATTTTTTTCCAGGAGGGCTTCTTGTCTGTTTCCTGACTAGATGAAAAATTCAAAGTACAATGTATTATTGCTTATTTGTCTTGCATATTTGAATGTAAGGGATTTAAAAGATCATTTTTCCCCTTTTCATTATTATAGAATTTGAAACAGAAATGGTAAATTGAGTTTGAAATCATGCAAAGACCATACTTTTGGAGGAATGGAGGCATATGAAAATATCTTTTTTGCTTCACAAAATAAATACTGAACAATGAGTTTATTTTCAAATTTAAAGCAACCAAAGACTAAAATAAAATGTCATAATGTAACTCAAGTTTTAAGTTATGGATTAAAGTTTTAAAATATATGAGATAAGTATCATTTCCCAAACAATTCAAAAAGTTGTTTGCTTTTGAAAGCATAGAATACTAGTATAAGAACAGATGTGAGACAAAAATCATTAAAAAAAACATTCTTCTCTCTTAGTAAACGATCAAAACATATTAATTTTAAATCATTTTGTATCTTTTTATAATTACTTTACCATATTTAAAAATTTAAATACTAGTAGGAAAAATTTAATCATACGAGGTTTAAAAAAAATAATTCATGAAAATTCAGATAAACAGAGGAAATTCGGATTACCTGATACCTATTTTTGTTAACTCATTTATAAAATGACATTTTGGTACTATCATCTGATGAAGCCCTGAATGTAACAACATTTGACGAAAACATAAAAATAATGTTTTTAAAAATAGATGTAGGCATCCGACGATTGGTAAAAGTAATTTTTAATGCCTAATGACAATGAAAGAGGTAATGGCCTTGACCTGATCTTGCTTCTAAATAAAACGGTCGATTTGAATCTCATTCATACTAATGTCCCCTTCAATCTTTGAAAATTTCACTAATTTTCAAATACAATAAATATGAGAAGACTTCCTCCTCAAAAATTGTAGAAAACACCAATTTATAGTGAAATTTCTTTGAGATAATATAAAGCGCATGCATCGCCCACAAAAATTTTGAGACGACGGCTGCGCGGCTGATTTCTGAAGGGAAATAACCTCTGAAATGAGTCATTTTGAGCGTTTTTGAAATGTACCAAGGTACAATTACGTCATATTTCCAGAATTGTCCTCCTTCCTGCAATATTCTTTTATGGTTTATCACAATTATATACTCAGCTCAAATCTTTTTGAAAACATTAAATTGTTAGGGCACAATAAAGCCTACATTGCACCTTATAAATGAATATTTGTTCATATCATGGCAGAATTCTCCGAGAGAGCTGATTTAAAAAAAAAAGGGTTTCTGTATTTGGATGCACTTCAGAAAGTGAAAATTCCATTGAATAAAATATGATGATAATTAAATCGGAATCAAGTTGAAGTGATAGCATTCAATGGTGGTATCAGGTGCCATTGAAGAGAAAACATCCCCTATTCACTCAGATCCCATCCCCTTTGTTCCTTGTCATGATCGGACGTCAAAGAAAAACAAATCTGACTACACAACTCAGTGTCAAAATAATGGCATAGCAATTTGTATTGAAAACATCAGTCATCATTCGATGAGAATTTATCCTAGACTTGATTATCAATAGCTTGCATTGTATTTAATAGAAGTTGTTTTTATACGCAGAACAAGTTTTTGTGTATCGAATCAGCTGGGATGCATAAACATCATATGTATTGATATGGTATATTTGTACAAAGGAAAGTTGACGATAGAAAATTTGAAGTCATCACATTTATCATAAACCTTTAAACTTTTATTGTTAGTTATCTATTAATGTCTCTATTTATTAAAAAGTAGGAATGTAAAGGAATATTGTTGATTAATAAATTGATAAATATGCATCAAATAAAGACACAATAAGTACCCATGAGAATTTCAACATATGCTTCTTAGCGTGCAAATGAAAAATCAAAAAAAAAAATCATTAAATGATATTTTATATCAAAAATAAATTTCTCATATTATCCAGCGATTTGTTTGTCTGTCCACCATCTGTTAACTCCACATTTTCGACTTCAAAGACAAATAATTTAATTCTGGTTGTAACGCTGTATTTGATTGGAAAAAAATTTACTTTATATTGTATAAAATGGGTTGCCTACGTCACAATGACTTACGTTAAAAACGTATCAAACCGCCTGACGTTACATTCAAATTTGTTTTTAATTTCAGTTTTAATTTTTCATTGCATGTTTGTCGCACTATATGCATTTCGCCTACCTTGTTCACCCACATTCTTTTTTTATCTACGTGTATTACCATTTAACTTCTTTAACTTTTAAATGTAAGGAAAAAATGATTCATTTTGTAGAGGCATGCACACATTTTTTGTCTGAAATCAGCACATGTTTTGGGTGTGTGTATATCTCTAGAACCTAAAATAAACAAGCAACACATTTATAAGGTACACTTTTTGTACAATCTTTACAGTAAAAAATATTTATGTGTATATGACGGACTTGGTGACATTAATTCTATGGGTGACATTAATACTGTGTTATTCCAAGACAATAGTTAGGAACAGCCTGACAAGTTGTAATTGTTTTTGTATTATAAGGTTCATTTGACATCCATTGACGTCAGATATTATATTCTACTAATTGCAACTGTTTCAATTTTTTAACATCTCAATTGAAGGATCACCCTTTGTCCATTTGCAAACATTAAATAAAGTAAAAATATGAGTACCATTCCCTTTAAGATGATGAGGCCAGGTATTAGAAAACGGGCCTTGTAAAATTGAAAGTTCCGGAACTTTTCCGAGTAGTGTGTTATTTTGGTAATTCAAAAAAGAATTAAAACCCTCGATTTAAAAGTTAATTCATGTATTTGCTACATAAAAAGTTTATCAGTGTAATTTCTTTCTGTGGATCATAAATTCTTCTCTTGTTGGTATATCTAAATCTTAAAATTTTGAAAACTTTTGATAAAAAAATATATTTGTATATGAGAAAATGACACAATATATGATGTCAAAATCAATAAACAATATCAAATTATGAATTGCTTTTATAAATATAGGATCTCTCATGAGTTGTGCTTGGAAATGAATTTTATCCTACGAGTGGTGTGTTTTTATCCCCGAGTCTTGGCGTGGGATAAAACACACAACTAAATGGTTGAAAAATCACATCCAACCTCAAATCATGGGAGATTCTTTTTATCCCATGTTTTATACATCACAATTTTTACATTGTTTTTTATATATCGCCCTCAAAAGTAAAAATGAGTAATATCCTTGGAAGTATAAAGGGGTAAACTTGGATGAAAAAAATTATATAACAGTTTTTACACTTTTTTTCAATTAGTGAAAAGGCTGACCTTGTTCTTTAAAAACATATTCTAACGTTATGTCGTATCAATTCATTAAAAAATCAGTGCTTTGGCATTGCCCACGGTAATGAGTAAATATATAAAGGGGTCGTCAATTTGTAAGTTAGACTGGTCCTTTCCCCCGTTTATTCACATCTTGTAAATGCGCGGATTCATTTGGTGATATGTGTATACAGAATGTCATTTGTCTTATGTCTTACTGAATAAATATTGTTTAAATCAATGTCATTTGTGGAAAAATTCTGTAGATTTAGAAACTGAATATTAAACTTCCCCTTTCATAGAAAAGAATACTTGTATCAGACAATATAAGTGTCATGTTAACCCTGCATTCTTTATTCTCTAAGATTTTTGAATATTACATAGTTGAATCAGCTTGACTATTCCCGTTTTCTTTATGTTAACTCACATAACAAAGCTCTATTGGCATCAGTCATTGTTGGCTGGAAAGTTACAACTGTGTAATTTCTTAGAAGAACCAGACTAGTCACGTGATATAGACGTTTTATGCGGCGCTCATGCAAACAAATCGCGTGACTTCGGCAAAATCTGGGATGGAATTTTTTGGGTGATAATGTAATCATAACCTAATTGAGGCGAGGCGTGATTCTTCCTTATGCCCTCCAGGTTGCTTGTTTTTGCATCATGACTTGACAAGCTGTATTTGCGTGTGTATAATAGACCTAATACGATGTTTCCATCGTAACGGAACTTACCACAAAGGCAACCAAAACTATTGGCCTATTGGTACACCCACTAATTATATTCGTTGATGTTTTGAAACATTTTATGCATATTTTGATTAACAATATCTACCGGTATGAAGTCTTTCGAGACTGTCCTTCAACAATTTGTTGGAATTCAAATTGCATATTTTAAAACTTTTACATGAAATGAGCTTGTCAGCAAATACAATAAGATGGCCGTTCAAAAATTACGCGGACTTGTTGCACAGAAGAAATATTTGACGACATAATCGGGCAAAATGTCACACATAATACAAAAGAATCTTTACTTATATGGTCTTTAAAATTCCATATCAAAATGTTGTAAATCGGTATCAATTTTGAGTGATTTTTCAGGACATATCATTGAGTCACGGAGGAGCAAAATCTTCGACGTCACAGGCATTATAAAAAATGTGTGATTGAGCTTTCGTTTTCTCAACAATTTCCAAGAGTACCTGTACAGTTTGAGTAACTTTATCTACTCAACATCCAAACACCACTTCTTGTCAAGCTTAAAATTTATTAAACAAGTAAAGAATATTCTTTTTTTTGTTTTAAAACCAAAAACTGCAGGTATCTATGAGATATATTGACATTGGTGACTCTCAATCACGTTCTTCACAGTTCGGATAAAGTTTTCGTCGATAATCTTCTTCCCGTATAGCCTTTTTACAGAAGTCTAACGGTTTAAAATTTTAATTTGCTATTTGTGGACGAATGTCACGAATACCCTAGTTTACTACATGTTTTATTATGCATACTTTGGATCGATGTTGGCGACATCTCGAGCATTACACATAATTTAACAAAAGTGTGGTGCGCCGTCAATTTAGGAGACGTCATTATCACAGTCGTTTTCACGGGAATCGCATCAGAGAAAAATCACTATATTTCTGTTAGTACTTCAAATATATATCATTAATTCAAATGTTTATTGAAGTTTTCCGTACCACATGTTTGTATTTGTGAAGCCATTATTTACAAAATGAATTGTCCACAGATTTTCACCTTTTTTCCCAATCGTGAAAAGGAGCATACGGCAGATGTGGATGCTCACTCCTCCGTGGCACCTGATCCTGCGCATCTGATGTTTAGAGGCCCATTTAGCTCTGCTTTAAAATTTGTATTGTTTAATGGATTTTTGATGCTGAAAAATGTTCGTCTTCTCCATATATTTCATGAAGAAGTATTTCGATTGAATTAGTTCATACTTTGATTTTATATATTCCCCTGAATAAAAAAAAAGGAAGAGTCTGAAACATTTATTTTTCATTTTTGAATTTTTTACTATAGGAAGACAATGATGACAAACTAACTACTCAACAATTATAATAGTAAACATTGTTTCATCTTTTTTCTATTTTCAATTGCCCTTAATTATGTAACAATATACATGTACTATTATCGCCTGCATATGCACTTGGAAACGTCTCCAAGTTGATTCGATATACTAGACCTTGTTAGAAGATGCATAAGGAAACCATGTCATGCGTATAACAAATAAGTTGATATTGCAAGGGTACCCCCCTCCCTGTTGATTTGCCCATGTCGTGTTTGCTTGATATATTTGAGAGAGGCTATTTGTTTTAATTGATTGTGGGCTTTATTTTCCGCTGAAATACTCAGTGAATCTTGGGAGGCGCTTGGGTCCTGAAAGGAAGGATAAATTCACCCGGCATAACAAAGACTCCATGGGCATTTACAATTTATCTATGTATGAAATATATATCTAAAAAGTGTTCCAAGTAACTCGAAAGAAAAAAATCACAAATAGATTAGTATTCCTATTTTAATACACAAAATACGATATTAATACGATATTAAAAAAAGACAAAAATAATTTAATAACAGTTAATGTGTGATACACTGATGAAATATTTCCACACCGCCGAGTTCATGCATCATTCCATTCTGTACAACTTCTTGTATTCTTTTATCCTAAAGAAAAAAGAATAGAAAATTAGAAAATATACGGAAACAGATAATCTAAAATGTAGAAAATTTATACACTTCTTAAATGATGTTGCATCCGATGCAGGTAGATAGTTCAGTCTAAGGGTGGATACAGATTAGATTTTTTCGGTTTTTATGGCGTCATCAATAATTGTTATTTAACATATATCAAGTAATATATTTTTTTTATTATTAATGTCAAATACATGTATAGGTATCTTTTACATAATGGATTTATACAGTGACGCTTGTTTTTCTGAACTTTCACTCTTTTCCGATTTCTTTATGCTCACGGTCTAATTAGTTCAATGCCAAATTTATAGACTATTAGTAAAGAATTAACTCATATATTAATATTTTTCCCTCGATCTTCAAGAAACGAATCTAGAAACTAAATCGAAATACATGTATGTACTTTATGAAAAATTAGGGATTTCATAATAAAAAGTGTTCGATTCTTTTTTTTTAATCTTTATATTATTCAATTACTGTATATATTGTACATAATGTATATATGTTATTAATGCACATAACCCCATGTACCAATAGGTTTGTCTGGGTGAAATAAATGAACTGAACTGAGAAACATGCTAATTGTCATGTACTTTCTTTATTTTTAACAAAGGTGGGAAATGTGCACTAAGTATGTAAAACACAGGAATAATTAATTTTGAATAATGGTTTTATGCATGGATCATGTAAAATGCCCGAGGTCTACATTTATCACGCATTATTGTTTCATGATGTACGTGCCATGTCTCTGATGTGCTGGTTTGAAGAAAATTAAGAATTGAAATTATTGTACGTGCCGACACAAACGTTGAATATACATGTACTTATTAAATTGAAATGTACTCAGTTTCTACGGCCTAATTTTGGTGTACTGTCAGTGAGCGTATTGATCGCAATATCGCAATGACAAGTAAAACATTCGGCAACTTATGATTTTTGTCCAAAATTTACCTAAATCTTGCAACTGCTATTTTCGATGATTGGTAACAATGAACGATTAATCGAAGAATTCAAGAGAAATTCGCAATGAATGTCTTGACCTTTGCATTAAATTTCTGTATACGATAAAATAACGTTGTATTGTGTTGATAAAAAGAGGGGGAACGGGTTTGATTTGACTTGAAATTCAGATTTTCCAAGGCATTTTTATTTATATATTTTTTAAAACAAAGTTACTTTTTAAAATTCAATTTATCCTTAAATAGAAAATTATTTGTTGAGAATATAGTATAAGTACGAAATAGCATTCAAACACCAACGTGTGCTTGTGGAAAACCATCCTTCCATTGACGATAAATTGTCATTTCATTCACTGCTCCAATATTTACATATCGTGCTTACAATTTTATATTTTTAAATTTTTAAAAATATTTTTGAGGGGAGGAGGTGGGGGCCCCTTTCTCGACGCCCTTAAAAGTGCATAGTTGCATGAAACACACATAAAAGCAAATATTGTTCCTTTTATATGCTGTCTTTTCTTTTGTCTTTATAGTTCCTCTATCAACTTATCTGAAATTCGATGTCAAATTATAACTTATGAGAATACTTTGCAAAACAAGTGCTTCCTAACAGATGTATGCCTCTAGTTATAGAGGGATGTGATATTAAAGATCATTATTTCACTGAAGAGTGATTTGCTATATTTTTTTCTTTTTGCAACTAAAAAAAATCTTATATTTCAATTAGGAAAATGTGTTTGACCAGTAATGCATTCTCTCAATAATGCTTGTAAAGAAATTCACCAAAAGGACAACAGCTTCATTTTTTAGAGAATAGTTAGTATCATCTTTTCCATCCAATGTCCTTTCTTGGGAGGAGCAGATAAGAAAGCATTGGCTTAGTAAAGATGTGTTACTGTATGACATATATTGTTCAAAAAACACTGAAGTCGATCATGGTGATGACTGATAAACAGTTCATTGGACAGTCACACAGACTAAAAATCATGAAACAAAATAGTCTTGTCTATAAAAATACACTGCGGAACGTAATGAAAGTAATTTGGAGTATAACATATTGAACTACTCCTTCTCTGGAGACATGCTCAAAACAAAGGGCAATAAAACAAGGTTCACTCGACATAAAACCGTGTACTTTTACATTGCAGTAGTAATTCAGTACTACTGAAAACTATGTCGTACATGCTCTATTCATGGATTCTCATCGGAAGGAAACATGGGAATAATCATAAAAAGTCAACTCACCGTGAACGAAGATGATGTTATCATCGTCAATGTCGGGGTGATAAAATGGCCGGTATACCGGTCTCCTGTAGATGGGGACCGGTACTCGGTAGATGACGTAGGCTGACACACATGAGATGAGGTACAGGGCCATCAGCAACAAGCTCAGAATTCTCAACATCCTGTCAATGTGCTGTGAGGTGGAAAACAATAACATGATTGAACATTTTCAGGAGACACTCTTGTCTGGTTTCTGACAAATAAAAAATATTTATTTAACATTTGTTTAAACCTCTTTCCTTTTTTTTTTCTTCGGATATTTGAAAATATAAAAGATTTTTTTTTTTTGCTCATAAATGTACAACTTGACATAGAAATGGAAAAATTCTTTTTAAATCTAGCAAGGATTATATTTTCTGGCGTAGGAAAAAAAAAAACATTTTCTGCTTTTCAAATATACTACAAAATTCTGAATTTAGTTCAAATATTAAGTAATGAAGCGAATGGTTTAAAAAAGATTTTCTTAAAGAAATAAAATTAATGACAAGAGACTTAATTTTAAGAAAATACTCAATAAATGTGAATACTCCAACATGTAAGAATCTAGAACAAAAATAAATCTGTAAAGCATAGCAAAATAACAAATATTCCTTAGAATTTTAAGAAAATTAGAGAAAAAATGGTTTAACGAAACATTTTGATTAAATAATGTGTTTCAATGGGGAAGCATTGACTGACATTTCTAACTTGCCATATTATTTGGTATCATTTTCTACGCAATAAGAAAAACATTTTCAAAATAGATGTAGATATCACAGGATTAGCAACAGATTATTATTTTCAAAGCAAAGGAAAAGAGATAATGTCCTTGACCTGTCCTTGTTGCCAAAATTGGACGTTCATATTTCATTTCATTTATACTATCACTTGGAAATTTTCTTTTCGAATCTATGAAAAAGTTGTCGAATATTAAATACAAATAATATGAGAGGAATATATCCTTAAATCCTGAGTAACGAGCAACATTTTATCACTGCGACAAACAATATCACTTGATAAATAGTCCAAGACATTAACTTATCAGAACGGACAATTTTTCTTTATGAAGATACTGATGTCTCTATTCTTATACATAGAATTAATAAATGTATGAAAATTAATTTCAAAAACTGTATTCACCGACTAACAAATATCCCAGCACTTTTTCTGATTGAAAAAGCTATCAAAATTGTGAATTCTTCAAATTATTATTCGAAAGCTTATAAATATAATTATATAAAAGAATAAACATAAAAACATATAAAATATTTTCTTACACTAATTCCTGGCCTTGTTGTAGCGAACTTGCTCTCGTACCCTTTAATAATATTTTTCCCCCATTGCCCTTTCTTATACTGTGTCTTGGAGAAGACCCGCCCCCATGTCAAATATGATGTATATGGTCAAACAGATCAATGCAACACCCGACGCTGACCAAAACCGCCCAACGATAACAAGGGGATAAAATAATAATTAAAGTCGTGTAATTGTCATTAGGGATACATTAATTCTAATTCCGGATTAGTGTAAAGGTGTCGTCTTTAGATAGTGTATGGAGAATGACCAAAATATCGTAGTCTGTCCAGACTTAGTTACTGTAAATGACTTTTATAAATGTTTTGATACGCTGTATCTATAAATAATGAAAGATAATGAATAAGATGAGGTGTGCATATACATACACAGTTTCAAAATTTATTGCAGTTAGTTGTTCTAATGAAAAGAAGTAAATAATTAATTTTCAACATTTTTAATGTTTGATTTGCTAAGATTTGTCACTCACCTTTTGTTTTCAACTCTTCATTCCTAAGGGTTTATCAGAAAGACAAAAGGGGGAAAATTTCAAACGATAGAGAGAGAGAAAAGATGGGTTAATATCATATGTTTTGTAGAGGGATGTGGAATATATTTTCACTAGTGCTGCGAAATTTCGGTGATTTTTTTTTATACACATCTTTATATGTATGTGACAAAAATTTGTCAATAAATTCCATATCCTGGCTACAAAAAAAATTTAATTTTCTTTCATATTTTGGGATTTTCTTTTTGATTATATAAGATATTTATTTGTCTGGTTGTCTATCCAAAGAAGAGATAGAAATAAAATAATGTGTCTATCGACACCTGAAGCTCGTCATAGCTCATTATGATTTAATTATGGACATTATTCAGATGTCTTTATGGAAGTGTTACGATGTGTGGATTCCCTGGAGCAGTTCATAAAAAAACATCGAACAAGACATTTCTCGCCCTGAAATACAGGGTCAAATGTATAGTATGTCCCGTATTGTTTTTTTTTTTTTTTGTTGTTGTTGTTGTTGTTGTTGTTGTTGTTGTTGTTGGCGAGTACTAGTATTTAGTAAGTTCTGTTTCTTCGTTAATTAATTTATATCAAAATAGAAGAATACTAATATTTTCTTAAAGGTTTAATTTGATCCCATTCTTGTAACAGTAGTTGATGTAACACAAAATTTTTAGTTAAAAACCCTTACAAAACGAGGATTTTTTTCATTTAAAATCAAAAAAATTCTATTGAATATAAATAAAACTAGAGGTACTGATAGCATCGACCTCACTAAATGATACCCTCGCTTCCCATGTGATTAAATTGGCCAAGTTTTGCTTTGGGGGACCCAAATAAGGTCTTAAGTAAAATAGGAGGTGCACAATGGCATTATGTAATAAAGAATCCGTGAAAGTATTAAATTTTATTCAATGGTTTAGGAGGAGTTGGGGATAGATAAGAGATGGATACCTTTCAATATTACACAAATGTAGAAAGAATGACAATGTTTTGCTATGGGAAACCCGAAATATGTGTCCGATCAAAAAGTAAAATAGGAAGTGCACAATAACACTATGTAACAAAGATTCTGTGAAAGTTGAAGATAAGAAATGGGTATCCTAAAACGTAACAGACGGACGTACAGACAGACAGACGTACAGACGAACATCCCCGATCACTGTATACCCTCCCACCTTTTAAGAGGGGGAGGGGTATAAAATAAAATTACCGCTTTTGGGTACGATCGACTCTACATCTTGTAAATGACAAGGTAAGTAAATTTACGAGTTCCATTCTTATTAAAAAACAGCTGTAAATGATATCAAAAAGTTTAGACTTTAATTTATTGTGGGGAATGGTTGTACACTTGTATTTAAAGTTGAACAGTCTTTTAAGTTTTTAAGCTGTTGATTTTGTTAAAATCTTGCTATTATAAGTTTTCCAAAAGTTCCTTTGAATTTTTAAATATCTACAAACATGTGACTGGGATTTAATTCTTCCACTGTAATCTATAGTTATTATATTTACTAGAATGAATGCATAAACTTTATAAAAAATTCTTATAAACAACGATGAATACCCGCTTTTTTTTTTTTTTTTACTTCTAACTAAAATTTTAACAGCAGTGAAGGGGAAACTGAACAGCTTTATATTCGAGAAATGAATTAAGTCAGATGTAGTTACATAAACTCCAAGGAACTTTTTGAAAATTTGAAATCACAAAGTTTTGCCAAAATCAATAAAATCAAAACATACGACTTTTCGACCTTTTGTGCAACCATACCATAAAATAAATAAAAGTCAAAGCTTTCTTGACATCATTGACAGTTTTTTTTTTTTAAATTAGAATGGAACGCGTTAATTTAATTACCTTGCCATTAGTCATTTTCACATTATTTTGTGAAAAACATTCTGATTGTACAGACAAGTACTCTTAGCTTGATATTATATGCATGCTTGAACTTCAGATTGAAAAAGATAAATAAATGGTAACTTCACAACACTTCACGATAGTAAGTAAACGTCATTACTTCAACTTTTTACTCGTCAGCTTTCCTTACTTATGTAGCAGTATGTATACCCTTATCATCTGCATACGGGGTTTATGTCTCTCATTTGATTCGATTACTAGAACATGTTCTACGTACAAACAATTTCTAAAACGGGGCAAACTACTGACAAACAATTAATGAATACAAAATATCAAGTCAATTGCTGAGTGACGTGTTTCATACTACTTGTTAGGCCATTATCTACACACTGAATTTCTATCGATTTTCCCGTTTTTCCCGATCATGACAAGGAACTTACGTGGCGAGTGTGGCTGATTGGCAGGAGCTGCTCACTCCTCAATGGCATCTGACCCCACTTCTAATGTTTTTGAGGTCTCTGTTTGCTCTGCTCCCTACTTGTAATAGGTTTTTGAGCTGGAATATTGTTCGTTATCATCATATTTCGTCCTCTACGTACTATCAACCTCTTCTTATATTGATTGATACGATACATATCCCGGTGTACTTCAAATACCGGTACAAGATACCACAGAGTCTGACACATCTGTTTCATATTTGGTTACTAGTATTCTACCTGAAAACGACGTTAATGGTAATCTAACAACCAGGCTAATTTACTAGCATGATAAAATCGCTAACTTCCTTTACTTAAGCAGCAATATACATACCTCCATCATCTGCATACATTTCAGTTGATGCGATACCCAAGAGCATGCTCTACGTTTGAACGATTTCTAAAACAAACGAGGTAGGTTATTGACAGGCAAGTTGATGAAACACGAATATCAGCAGTTTTCGTATGAAGTATTATTTGTAATTTCTATGGTCGATACAATAACCTTGTCTGAAAATACAATTTATCATTAAGTCAGTTAAGTGCTTTCTGACGTTTTCATGCTAATAGTTATGTCATTTTACACAATGAATTGTCGACGTTTTTTTCCGTTACTTCCCTACCATGACAAGGAGCACACGGCGGATGGGGCTGGTCGGTAGGGGAAACTCACTCCTCCATGGTACCTGATCCGACTTATGATGATATGGAGGTCCGTGTTTACTCTGCTCCGAATTTGTATTGTTTAGTGGACTTTTGAGCTTTTAATACTGTTCGTTATCTCTATATATTTCATGCATTAATTGTTAGGCCATTATTTACACATTAAGCTTTGTATGAGTAAAGGATTGTCAAATCTGGTAATATTTTTGAAAAACTGAATATTTAAGCGTCCAGATTGTTTTGTGTGATACAGAATATGTAAAAAGAAGAGAAAACCAGTAAAGGAAAAGAGTTTAAGGCTTTTGAAACTAACAGATTTAACAACACTAAGTGTAAAAAAAATGGGGTTACATTCTTAGCTCTATCAGCTACATGTATATCCCTCTGTCGGATTCCTTTTCATTTTTCAATATTTTGTCAAGTGGAATACTCAGTGTTTCAGAAGCATTTCTAGTTTGCAATTCATTGATGATAAATATCTAAAATAGGCTTTCTTTTTTACGAAAGGACTCTTTTGATCATTAGCAATCGATCGAAAGTAAACACGAAAAACGTCATGTTATGAATGAAAAATGCAAATGTTAAAAAGTAGTAAGTATTGTTATTTTAATAAATATATAAAGATTTTTCTTCAGTTCTTGATAAGCTATGAATAGTAAAAATTTATTTATTTATTTTTTTAAATCCTAAAATTTCAGAAGCCATACTTTTTTGTCCCCTGTTTTCACTTAAAGTGGGGGGTATTAATTTGGGCCTGTCTGTCCATCCGTCTAGCTTTCAGTCTATCCGTCCGTCTGTATTTCTGTCTGTTTGTCACCTTTTTGTTTATGTGCGAAAAAGCCTATTTTGCATAAAATTTTGAAAAAATTACCTATTGCCTAAAAGGATTTTATCGTTATAAAGAGAGAATCAACTTGTAATTCTCTCTTTTTTTAACCCTTTTGTTTCCACGCAATATCTCGAGAAGAAATTTTATATCACAACTCGATCCTTATGGTCTGTAAAGGAAGGATCCTATTTATTTTGAGGTCAAAAGGTCAATGGTAGTAAATTCATATATTCTGTCTGTGTGTAAAACTTTCATTTCCGGTGTAAAGACAAATAATGACCCCCCATCGAATAATGACCGGGGGGTCATTTTTCAACGACAAAAAATGACCCCCACCCGTAGAAAAAAAATCATTTTTTGTAGAAAAAGAGTCCTAGGGGTCATTATTTTATATGTTAGACCCCCTTTAAAGTGATACAAAATTTATAACAAGTGAAAGGGAAAATATTCTGTATATTATAATTGTTCTTCCTTCGAGTAATTCATGCATTTGTTCGAATAGATTTGATCTTTGATCTTCTTAGCACGTACATGTAGGGGTGATAAACACCTTTGGCTTTTAAAACCAATTTATTTTAAAAATACAAAGTCACTCCAAGTATTTCATGGATTAAACAGGTGTTAGCAAAAAATAATGAAAATAAATAAATTAATCAATAAATTACTTAAAAAAAATAATTTAATAATTTGTGAAAAAATAGATAGATAAATACTTTCTGAAGCAATTATTTATTAATTTTTCAGAGTTATATTTCAGAGTTATGACAGAACTCAATAAGTCTCTTCACAAATAAAAAAAATTACTAACAAGTGTTAAAAATTTCACAGGTAAATAACTCTGTGTACTAAACTGATAATCCTCTCATCTAAGGTAACCATACAGTGCTCTGGGAATGTGTATACTTCTTCTTTTTGCTTCGTCGCCCGCGTGGCGCAGTGGTTAGAGCGTCTGCTCTAGAGTCAAGAAGTAAGGAGTCAATTCTGACGTCGCGGGATCGAATCCCACTGCGGGACGTAGAGATCGGTCTTCGAATGAGACCGTATAAACCGAGGTCCCGTGTCGCAGTAGGTGCTGGCACAAAAAATCCCTCCCTGCTCAATGGCACTAAGTGCCGAGTAAAGGACAAAATTTGCAGCTCTTCACCGGCAAATGGTGGCGTCTCTATATGAGTGAAAAATTCTCGAGCGGGAGGTTAAAGAATATACAATCAATCATTCAATCTTTTTGCTTCAATGAACATATACAGGGGCGTACTGGGGCATATACTGGGGTTTACCGTAGATGTCTGTAGGAAACAGTAGCTATACAGTGGCATACTGTAGGCGTATCGGGGCCTACTGTATGCAACTGTGGCATGCTGGCGATACATACAGTGGCATGCAGAGATTTACTGTATATATACTTTTATCATTAAGTCAATTACTGTACATATACCGTTAATTACTGTGAACATGCTGTAGGATACAGAGAAAGACAGGGGATTTTCATAGGGACAGGGGTTTTAAAAGCCAGTAGGGAAAGTTCCTCATTTCTCTCTGCCGAAATATTGACAAATTAGTTTTAAGCAATTAACAATCAATCAATTAATCTTCATTTCTCTGATAAAGGAGCAAACCTAGAAAATCAAAGATACTATATGTAAATGGATCAAACGCAGGCTGGAGATAAAATTTATGAATATAATTTTTTTTTACTGCCTCCATTGAAACGCTGTTTCATAAAAAAAGATATTTGTTGGGAAAAAGTAGAAATTTGTAGCAGATGAATTAACATCGGTGCGTACAAAGAAGTAATTTGTTCGAATTAATCCTATATGACAATGAAAGAGGATGAAATTTTTACCCCCACCCCCTCCCCCCCCCCCCCCCAAAAAAAAGAACATTACGTTAAATAAAAAAATAAATAATAAATGAAAAGCAAAAATATTAATAAATATCCCTACCTTTTAAAAATACTGAAAGAGGCTCTAGATAAAATGTTGAAATGAACTTAAGCCTTCACACAAGTACTATCATATCATAATTTACTTCGCCATGATTAAAGCATACTTTAAATGTTGGTGGGGGGTATACTTGAAAGTATTGTGGAAAGGTAAAAGTTGAAAATTAGTGGAATAGTAGATTATTTTAAGCTTATTTTTAGTCCCTCCTTATAGAAAAATAAAGGTAATGTAGTTTTTTTTTGGTTGCTTTTGTTGATAATTGACTTCCTCCTAAATAAGTAAGGGGGAGGGGTGGGTATAAGACCTAAAAATATGTTTTGTAAAGCTATGGGCTAGTGTAAAATACGCATTCTAATGCAAAAACTATACATGTAGACATAACCTTTTGATTTAGCACACAGTATTCATTACATTTCTTAATTCTTGTTTTACTTCACCCTTTTACTCAGTTCTGAGAATATTTTTCAGAGAATTTAATATGAAAATCAGAACAAACATTTTCATTTTTGTAACGTCTTCTTTATACTGTATCATGATATGAAAAATTAATTGATTGAAGACCATTTCTATTTATGTCCCCGTAATCGAAGATTCGGAGGTATATAGTTTTATCGTGTCCGTATTTTAATAAATATATAAAAATTTTTCCTTGACCATTACTTTTCAGTTATTGTAGCTATGACTTTCATATTTAATATGTGTATTTCTTGTGACAAGACCTTGCTTTGGGTACCACCAAATTTGACCTTTTGACCTTCTAGATTTCCGTACTTATGAAAAAACTTTAACCTTTCCCCTAACTTTTGAACAATAAGGGCTAGGGTTCTCATACTTCACATATGTAATCCTTGTTACGTTAAACCTTTCTTAAGAAACCATCAACTTTGACCCTTTGACTTTTGAGTTTGACCTACCTTTCAAAAACTTACCCTCAGCCATTACTTTTGAACAAGTGGTGCTAGGGCTTTCCTATTTTGCAATTGTATTTCTTGTGAGAAGACCCTAGCCAATATATTTAAATTGCATTTAAGAAAAGTTTAATCTTCGTTATGTTGCCATACAGGGGCATAGCTGCAGATCTGTAGCGTTATGGTTTTATACACAGGCCTTTAGATCGCTTAGAAAAAAATTGAGGTGTTGAAATAAAAAATATTTTTTTTACACACACATTTTTTTTTAAAGCGATCCTAAGGCCTGTGGTTTTATATACTTGTCTTTGACCATAACGCCATGTTATCAATCCTTACTATTTTTTGCGCTCTTTTGGGGAGAATTTCTTCACTTTCCGTTCAATCAACTACCTTTCAACCGCTAATTCTAGACACATTATTTAATTAATCTGTATATTTTATCCATCTCCCAACCCTTTATAGTCGTCTCTACAAGTGATAAACTCGCTTGATTAAAATTATTTGTTAGATTACTGAAAAATCATATCCAGCGAGTTTATTGCCTGTAGAGACAACTATAAATGGTTGGGAGGTGGATAAACTATACATATTGGCTACAGAATGTGTATCAATTTGAAAGGTAGTTGTTGACCAAAGCTAGAAAGTGGAGAAATTCTCCCCAAAAGTGCGTTAAAAATATTGTGCCGTAAACTTTTTTGCACTACGGGATCTGTAGCGTTATGGTCAAAGACAAATATATAAAACCATAACGCTACAGATCTGCAGCTAACAGGGGCATAGCTGTTTCACAAACACATTTTTTTTATATATAAGAGGAGTTGCGGATAAGAGATGGATACCCTAAAGCGTAACAGACGGACGGACATCCCGATCACTATATACCCTCCCGCTTTTAAAGCGGAGGATATAATAATATATAATACTGCTGATTTTTTCTGTCAGTACGATGACTTCCACCATCGAAAAGCAATGTTTACATAACCCTTTAGGCTCGATAAATCTTTTACTCCTTTAGATTCTGAATCATCGCATTGACCTTAAAATATAGCTATAATTGTATAATGTCATGAGATCAACATATCATCAATTTCTTCCCAATTAGCTCAGGTGAGCATTTTGGCCAATATGCTTCTTTATCTAATTTTTTTTTTGTCACCCTAAAAATTTCAGCTTTAATCCACAGGGAGTCATTTTTATCATTTTTCTCTCACGTAGGTTCTGCAAATTTTTTAGGTGGTGACACTTTTTCTACGGGCAAAAGGGTCATTTTTCGACGTCGAATAATGACCGGGGGTCATTTTGTGCCTCGATCCTTGTGGTCTATAAAGGAAGGACCCTATTTATTTTGAGGTCAAAAGGTCAATGGTAGTAAATTCATATATTCTGTCTGTGTGTAAAACTTTTATTTCCGGTCGATATTTGAAGAACCTTTTAAAATGAAATTTTAAACCATAACTCCCTATGGCCCCGCCCACTCTTCTTAAAATGTCCATCCCGTCCTTTTAGGCCCCCTCTTCACCCTCATGTTCCTTCTTCCTTCAGCAGAGGACACAGATTCTCTAAATATGCTTGATTTAATTTACAAGATTTTTTTTGATAATCATGTAATTTTATGCTTAAAATTAACAAATTAGAAATAAATTAAAGGGAGTACAAAAGGACAATGTTTCATAAAATTGAAATGTGCGCTCTTTCGAAAATATATGAAAAAACAGGTGGGACGATATTTATATATATGGATATATCTCATCGATATACTGTTTATCGATAATTCTCTTCAACTCGAGAATAACCGAATTAAAAATCATTTTTTAAAGCAAAAAAATCCAAAAAAGAAAATTCAGTGGATGTATCTTTTCAGCATATATGCAGAAATACGGTAAACATAAATCTGACCATTACATATCCTATAAGGTTTGATTTTTTTCCTTATTATAACTTCAAAAAACCCACTAACTTTTAAGAAAATGTTTGTAAAATAAAATTTTTACTTTTAAAAAGACCAACCGTACATGTATTTAATTTTCAAATTTACAAGATTTATACACAGTTGAGCTTGATAATCATGTAATTTTTTTATCTTTCTTAAAATTAACAAATTTTAAAAGCCATAAATTAAAGGTTTGAGTACAAAAGGACATTTTTTGCGCCTCTATGTTTCAATTGTTAATTACAATTAATGTGAATAACATAATCAAATATAAAATCATTCAAAAACATATTTACCTTTCAATAAAATTTTCATGGAGATTCTAAGAAGCATACATTAAAAAAATAACATCTGATCATATTCTGTTCGTAGTCCGTTTGCCCATCTCTCTGTCAACTTTTCACATTTACATGTATGACTGTTTCTCCAGAACCATTTGGCCAATATCAACCAACTTGCATCCTCGCAAGCCAGGGGTCCTGAGTCAACACGTTGCCGTTAGACCCCTGGCATATTTCATTCAATATGATCTGTGGGCTTCGTTGCTTCTCTCATTGATTGATTGATTGATTGTATATTGTTTAACGTCCCTCTCGAGAATAATAATTGAGAAGGACCAATCAAATTAAAGCTTTCAAAAATAGTTAAATAAAGATTCAGCTGACACCTCAAATGCATGTGTTACAAGTTGTTCATCATATAGAATGGCTTTATGTGATTGGTTGAGAGATAATAAAAACAACCAAGTTTTGCAATTTTTCCGAAAGATGTCACTACAGTCAGCCCACGGATATTGAATGAAATATGCCAGGGGCAATGTTGACTCGGGGCCCCTGGCTTGCGAGGATGCCAAACTTGCCACAAAGCATTCTTGAATTTTTTTTTTTAAAATTCCTTCTCAAGAACAACTAAGCCATTATCGTAAAATTGAATATGAAAGCATCCTCAGGTAAATTCATCCCCACCCCACCCCGACCCCCGTTAATTTTTCAATACTGAACTGATTTTAGCTTTTTCCTAGCCAGCGTGCTCATGTGAGCGATGTGGCCCAAGGGCCTCTTGATTAAGTGTAAATTCATAGCAGAAGTAAATGTCACATTTCGGCTTTGAGAATTTTCATTTTTGAATTTGAATATAATATCATAGAACATAATAGGTTGATTGTTGGTGTGATTGTAATTTTTCATGAGAAGAGACACGACTTTCTGTTTTACATGTACATTACCTATGAGAAGACCTTTCCAAATACGCTATGATTTTTTTACCCCGTGACCTTGAAGTTTGACATACTTAAAAAAAAAAAGATGGGGGAACAAGGCGGGCAGAATGCCTATAGCGTCCGATATCAAGAAATCATATTCAATATGTGAATTGAGTATTTCAATTAACTTCTCATTATTGAAATTTTTGAAGTTATGAGAAAAAAATCTTTTCTGAGAGAAAAAAAATCTCATAATAAAAATTATCTTTCATAAAATTAATAGATGGTATTCTTGGGATTCGAACCCTAAGCAATAAAAATCCGACACATTAATACATGTAGCATACTGCTTAGAGACTAATGCGTTAACCATTATGCTACATCACTCATGGTGAATTTTGGGCATTTAACTCATGTTTGTGATATGACCCGCGACTTAATGGACTTGAAGTATTTCTCAGAAAGATGCGAGTGTTGTGTCATAAAAGTGTACTTTTATGGTATACCGTGTCTTTGCTCCATGTTTTTGTAAACCAAAAAATGTGTTTTATAGCAAACTTTTAGGATCATCTTTCAAAAAAATGGAGCAAAGACCCACTCATATTGAAAAATTTTGTTAAAGTACGAGAAAATGATCGTTTTTGTTCTTTGTAGTGTGTGTAAGCTTTTTCATAGGCAAATATTTTCTGTTATTGTGAGATTTTTGTAAATTGTAGAGATTTTACATAAAGAGTACTTTAATATTAGATGAGATATCAAATAAAATTTGGATTTAATTGAAATTAAAATTTTCACTTCTTATCTGTCGCACTATAGGCACTTCGCCTGCCTTATCCCCCATCTTCTTTAATACTACTTGAATTTGGTCATAACTTTTGAAAAAGAAAAGACAGAACTTTCAAATTACACATGTACATTGTGAAAAGACCTTTCTAAGTATACTATGAGTTTTGACGCTCTGACCTTGACTGTGATCTACTTTTCAAAATGTTAGTTTTCCTTATACATGTAACGTTTAATTAGAAAGAGATAGGTCTTTCACATTTGATTTGTGCAATACATGTATATGTTACAAGATACATGTATCTCCGAGCATGCTGTGATTTTGACACCCTTGATCTTGACTTTCATGTTTGACCTAATTTTCAAATATTTTAACGTTGGTGAATACTTTTGAATGCATATGAAAGGAGGTTCATATTTGACACAGTATGTCATAAAAATGGCATCTCACCGACTATGACACCTAAAGCGGGGGATCACAATTCTTTGAATTTGCTTGTTTCCCTTGTAATACAATTTTTACGCAAATAACCTGTTCCCCTCTGAATTAAAATCATACATTCTAAATGGAATATTGGACAAAATGGTTCCTTCATGCACCTGCAAACAATGCAGATAGAAAGCGATTGCAGAAAAAGAAAATTTATGCTTGCAGAGTTATTTGTTACGATTTTTTCTACAGCTAATTTATATCTGCATATATTTCACATTCACGTCCAAACAGAATCAAACCCTGGATCTACAGTTTTTGTAATACTACCATTTTTATCATGTCATCAAAATATGCATCTATTTGTAGAGTTTTATATATGATGTGACACCTAAAATCGGCCAAGCTAGATGGTTATGACTATTAAACGGACGTCAACATGGACGAGAAAGATAATATCGTTATGTGATTCCTTCGTAACGGCAACAAATAGGACCTAACAGTCAATGCCTTCATCATTCATCGTCAGATCAGGATAAAAAAACGAGTAATAAAACCAAGATTGCTTTGTAGGAAGAGAATGTGGAACAACAGGCCCGTGCGTCTCAGTGCTCATTCAATTAATATTAAAATTTTCATTACACCAGGGGATGCTTACTCCTCTTACCCATCTGAACCCATCTCTGGAATTTCCAGGGGGGTGTCCTCTTCAAAGTTTCCAAAATTCAAAAATTTATTGGAAGATTACTAATTTGATTTATAAAAATTAGAAATTCCAGTAAATTTTCATGGAATGTGGATAAAAACACAATGCGGTAGTTTGAAGAAAATCGTTTGATTTTAATACCTGTAGGGTACTTTAGTTTATTGTATTTACTTCAGTAATTTTTAATGCATAATGTATAAAGCGTTTCAGATCATTGCAAAACACAATAAATTATTTCTAATTTCATATTATGTTCAGTATCTAAAGCTATTGAATACTTTTATGGGGTACAAACATCATTTTATAAAACTGTTTCTAAGAACTTCAAAGAACGTTTAGACGCGTAAAATGAAAATTGTTGCATGAAAAGATATCAATTTCAAGCTTCATTCCGAGACTTTTTGAATTAAAGTTATATCCTGGCTGAGGATCGGATATCCTGAAAGAGTACAAATCAGATAAGTGGGCAGCATAAATATATTTTTGTCTGTGTTATGCAAACTATGTGCATATGACAGTCGTGTGTATTCATAACAAAACTGACAAAATCAAGATGTCCTTGACCTTCAGAATGATATATTTTTATACGACGCCTTTTGATGGACAGTTTTATGGTAAAGCAGTTCTGATTCTTTATATTTTTTTGTTTGGTTCATTTCTTCAACATTGTGAATTCTAGAAACATCATCTTGGCAAGATGGTGGATCATCAGTGGTGGTGCAGTGGAGAAACTCATATATAGGTCAAGATGACCCCAATTTCTCATCAGATTGCTTGACATAGGCCAACCGTGTCCAAATCACACCTTTCACATTGTGAAGCTTGCATGTAAGAGCATCAAACCTCCGAGGATTAATACATTTGTGTGGAAACCTATAAGTAGGTCACCAAGGCCTCACTTTGGTATTTTAAAGCAATATTTAGTTAAAGAAATCTGGATCATGCTTCAGGGCCACCAATGCTAATGTATTCTCAAATCTGAGATTATTCAAAAAATTTAGCTTTTCTCACTGAACTGTGCCAGAAATCAACAATTTCTCAACCTCTGACTTGTATTTTGAGAGCTTCTGTTAAAAGAACAACAACAAATAACACAGGTGCAAATATTTATTGATCAACAATTGCTTGTAAATTTCTTGCAGCATACATAAAATGAAATGCTAATACATTTTTTAAAGACTTGTTCATTGTAAACTACATGTAGAGAAAAATGTAAACAAAGAAAACCCCAAAACAAAATGAAAAAGAAAAATCACTGACTCATATCTGAAATGGACATAAATTTTCCAAGTATTTGGTCTGTCTCAAACAATGTCTTTAAAGGAGTCCTTGTTTAGCAATAGCTGGAACAGATCAGGGCGATCTTTACGAGGGCAGTCCTTGCAGGCCATACAGTAGGTCCTCACTGCCTGCATTAATTGGCCCACACACCAGTTCCTGGACAAAACTGCTGCAACAACTTCCTCTAACTGTCAACAGACAACTTATAATTTTACATACACACCGTAGTAAATAATTTTACATATACACTGTAGTAAATAATTTTACATATACACCGCAGTAAATAATTTTACATATACATCGTATAACAATTGGCATTTGAATTTACAAGTACGCTAAATGTCATTTTCCAACCTAGATATTATGAACAGGTGATAAAAAAAAAAACTCTTAAAGATTATGCCATTTAAATTATAACATTAATATAAAGTTCCTGATGTACTTAAGTTAAAGCTCTTGTATTTCCTTTTTACCTGCTGTAAATCTTCGTGATGAAATGTGTAGTATATAAGTTGGGGGACACCAGCATAGGAGGCTGCCATCCACTGTAACATGCACTTCAAATGGACGTCCCCTCGGAAGGCCCCACAGCCCCAGTTCCCAGTGGCTACTGGACGACCACTGGCTTTCTGCAATCAACATACAGGCATTAGAAAACAATTTGATTTCTCATTTTCAGGCCATATTCTCTGCATGTAAAAACTCTTTTGGGACTGGATAAATAATATAATTTCTTTCATAAAAAGTTCAATGGCTGTGCTAGTCATCTGAGTATAATACATCACTATTACAAGAGATGTTTGTAAAACACTTATGCACCCCTCCCCCAAAATTGGAAATTTTCTCAGTGCAAAAGAGCTTAACTCTATCAAAAATGGCACGATCGTACCCAAAACAGAACTTGACTTAGATAGTCATCTGATAAATCTGTATACTAAATTTCATTTCAGTATGTGCAACCTCTGCAAGGAAAAGGAACAGAAACTGCAAATAATTAGAATTTTTTTGAGTCCAAGTGGCATAACTCTGTCAAAAATGGCACGATCATACCCAAGACAGAACTTGACCTAGATAGTCATCTGATAAATCTGTATACTAAATTTCATTTCAGTATGTGCAATCTCTGCAAAGAAAAGGAACAGAAACTGCAAATAATTAGAATTTTTTTGAGTCCAAAGGGCATAACTCTGTCAAAAATGGCACGATCATACCCAAGCAAAACTTGACCTAGATATCTATCTGATAAATCTGTATACTAAGTTTCATTTCAGTATGTGCAACCTCTGCGAAGAAAATGAAAGGAAGGTGCAAATTTTCAAATTTCATTAGAGTATGTGCAACGGTTGTGAAGAAATGGCCGTAAACTAAGTGGACCGACAGACTGATCGACAGACAGCACCAAAGCAATATGCCCTCCCTTCTTCGAAGAGGGGGCATAATAAAGGATCTATAATTTACAGACTGAGGAAAATTTGTTTGTCTAAACAAGAGAATAGGACAAGAATAAACAGAATAGTTAGAGTCTACAACTATGAAAAATAACTCTATTTATGTGCCTCTGTGTATGTGTTAATCACACTCTCACTTCTTATCAACAAAACAGTGCTCCCATTGGTCTCTCTTGGTCTTTACATAACATTTATAGTACAATGTACTATATCATGTATATGAAAGGCATTAACTTATCATTTACAATTTACAGGGTCTGAACAAGGTTGGATACCTTTATTAGTATCAGTAGTATGTGAAACTGTATAGTATTTTTACTGGCTATTCTATACAACTAATTGATGTGGTACTGGCCGGTGTCCAACCCTATGTCTGACCACTGTAAACCAACTATTATTTGCGTCATCTTTTATTCATGAAACATCAGTATGAAATCAATCCATGACAATTAATTTTCACCATTAAGGAAACATTCTCCAAAAATATTCAGAAAAATAAATTCTTCATGGCGATTAATATTCACGCTTTAATGTAGGTTGCGAACTCGCAGATATTTCTCGCACCCAAATAAAAGTTGGTTTACAGTATTTTAAACTAAAAAAATAACTTTCTATACAATCCATTTAAAATACTTGCATATTTTTTTCTTCTATGCCAAAGACCTTTTAGTTTCATAATGTATGTGAATATTCATCATAGTTGAATAAGCAAAGGAGAATAACTTCTTTCAAAGTAGAGTAAACCATTTTGCTACATGATAGATCAATACCCTAAACTCTATTTCACTGGATAGTGATTTCAGTTTTAACACTTTTGCTGATTAGAACTATATACATGTACTTAATTAGCCTGTCAGATGCACAGGAGCAGATATGGTTATTTTCACTTTTAGCACAATTGAAATATTCTCAATTAAGGTTTTAGTCCACTCTCATTATAAACATCCAAATTCCCAGGCGTAGAGATTATTAATTAATGGATTTTCAATATAATGATCACTGAGCCACAACCTTCATACATCAAACCTCTGAACTAAGGCCATGAACTTCACAATTTAGGTGGACTAGAGACTCCCATGCTTAACGTAACCATGTTCACAATTTATCTGCTCAATTTACACCAAGGAGCAGCGCTTTTCAAGGAACTGATGTATTTTTTATTTACTACCAGTATGATCAAACAAGCTCCATTCAACACCCAAACACCTCACATCTAAGGGTCAGGAATTTCATAATTTTGGCAAAAGCCACCTTGCTCATCATGAAAATGCACTTAGTTTATCTGCTTAATAGGGTACATAGGGGAGAGAAGATGACTTTCTTTCAACCCTGGCCTTCTTGAGAAGAAGATGAAAATGTTCAAAATTTAATGATCCACACTAGATGGAAAAAACACTAAAACAAAAGAAAACAGACAGCAACTGGACGTTAATAACCAGGGTGACCTAAAGACAAATACATGTATTTGCAATATTCATATTCACCAACAAATGTACGTTAGGCTATATAAAATTAAAATTCTGGTTCTCAGGCCCGCGCGCATCCATTTTGAGGTAGCCGCATTGCTAATTTTATTGTATTTTTGATAAAATAAAAAGTTGGTATTGTGGAGACCAATCCCGTAAAAAAAAGTTCAGTCCTCATTTTTCCTAGTTTAGTATTCAACTTCAACTATCACTTCTGGTAGCCTTTTGCAAAGAGATTTTGGCTACTTCATTTGAAAATACAATCGAAGACATTGCCTACGATGTTAACACGCTGATAAGCAATGAATAAAGCAAACCTTTTGATCAGACATGGAAAGTATATCTGTGAATAAAAAAAATTATCTTTATTTTAAAATAAAGAAAATTCGAAAATCAAAATTAAAACATAGGTAATCAGAGATTACAGAGCTCACCTCAACGAATGTTGTCTTAAAGTAAGGCAAAGTCACACAATTACCCAACAAAAAGTGTACATCCAAAAATGCAAAATTTATGCAATTTTGATCTGATACTTTGGAATAGACCTATATAAAAACTTCAAACTAGTTCTTCATCACAAAAATATGATCAAAATCCAGCATCTGAAGCAAGTTTAAGAGTTTTCATCCCTTGATGCATCATTTGGGCAAGTTTGGTTTATTTAAGCCTTATAGTTTCTTGGTAATAGACCTGCACCCATAACTTTCCTGGTCTATTATCTGGAAAATGTATGTCAAATTCAGCATCTGGAGCAAGTCTATTAGTATGCATCGATGTATCATCCATGCGAGTTTGCACAACATAGGGCTAATAGTTACTTAGAAATGAAACCTGCATAAAAATTTAACTTCTTCACTCATCCAGAAAAAAATGTAGGTCAGATTCAGCATCTGAAGCCAGCCTGGTAGAATGCAACCTTAGATGTATCATCAATGCAAGTTTGGTCATTAAAGAGCTCATAGTTACTTGGAAATGAATCCTGCATCAAAAACTTTAACCTGTTCACTCATCCAGAAAATGTAGGTCAGATTCAGCATCCGAAACAAGTCTGGTAGTATGCATCCTAAGATGTATCATCCATCAAGTTTAGTCATTGTAGGGCTCATTGTAACTTGGAAATGAAACCTGTCCCAATAACTTTAACCTGTTCACTAATCCAGAAAATGTACAACGTACGTCAGATTCAGCATCTGAGGCAAATCTGGTAGTATGGATCCTAAGATGTACCATCCATGCAAGTTTGGTCATTATAGGCCAGTTGTATCTTAGAAATGAACCCTGCACCAAAACCTTTAACCTGTTCACTCAACCGGAAAATGTAGCTCAGATTCAGCATCCGAAGCAAGCCTCGTAATGTGCATCCTTAGATGTATCATCCGTGCAAGTTTGGTCAACATAGGGCTTATAGTTACTTGGAAATGAAACCTAAAACATTAACCTGTTTACTCTGTAGGTCAGATTCTGCATCCGAAGCAAGTCTGGTAGGATACATCCTAAGATATATCATCCATGCAAGTTTAGTCTTTATAGGGCTCATTGTAACATGGAAATGAAACCTGCCCCCAAAACTTAAACCTGTTCACTCATCCAGAAAATGTATATATCCGAGGCAAGTCTGGTAGATGCATCCTAAGATGTACCATCCATGCAAGTTTAATCATTATAGGGCTCATTGTATCTTGGAAATGAACCATTCACCAAAAACTTTAACCTGTTCACTCAACCGGAAAATGTAGCTCAGATTCAGCATCTGAAGCAAGCCTCGTAATGTGCATCCTTAGATGTATCATCCGTGCAAGTTTGGTCAACATAGGGCTTATAGTTACTTGAAAATGAGATCTGCACCAAAAACATTAACCTGTTCACTCAACCGGAAAATGTAGGTCAGATTCAGCATCCGAAGCAAGTCTGGTAGTGTACATCCTTAGAAGTACCATCCATGCAAGTTTGGTCAACATAGGGCTTATAGTTCCTTAGAAATGAGACCTACACCAAAAACTGCACCAAAAATGTTAACCTGCTCCAAAAACATTAACCTGGTCATTCCTTTGCTGAAATTGCAGCATCTGAAACTTTGACTGGTACAATAAACACATTAGTCTTCCATGCATGTCTATTCAATATAGGACAATATTCTGCTCCAAAAAACTTATTAACCCGGGACCAAGAAATGTAACTTCATTAAGGTGAGCTAAAAAGTACCTCCCTCATCTACTTTATTGCCAATAAAATGATAAATAAAATGCCTCCTGCCCACATCTGTTTTGGAGAAAATTGGCCTGAGAACCAGAGAATTAAATTTAGATAGCCTTCTACAGTAGTAATATCCGAATTAAATAAATAATTGTTAGTCTTATTACAAAGTTAATTGTACCAGTAAAATATCAATGTTACCTTTTTAAAACACTCCATTTCTCTGATGATGAATTTCACTGATGTATCCAATACCTGCTTTGCAAGAATATCTGCAAATTCTTCAATTCTATAGCATGGCACATCAAGAGCATCACTGAACTCTTCAGTTGATGTGGAATCAGTATCAGAGGAATTCTCTGTTTGTAACTTCACCTTTAATTCCTCAACGGCTGTTAAAATAGCATCCTCCACCACTTGACTAGAAATGCTATCGGCCAGATTTAGCAGACTATCAGGAATTGGGGAAGAAGTTGTGAATGGCACATCTCTTTGAGCAAATCCTGAACCAATAGAACCTCTTAATACAGTCTCTATAGATTCTAAAATAATACCTTGAGCAAGTCTGTCTGCAAAATCCGAGATGGTCTCCTTGGATAATTCTGAAAAGTGAAGTGCTTGCCTGAAATCACCACCTCTTATTCTGTTTCCTGTGCTTTTCTTCCTTTTCCTCTTAATGCTGGAACTTTTTGTTGAGGATCTGCCAAAACTTGAAGACAGGAGTTCCTCTTCGAAGCTAGATAACATAAGGTCCTTAAATCCACTTTTACTACTGTGGAAAGATGTGGTTGATCCACTTAGGCTGCAGACAGAAGTGGACGATATTGGTATATGGAGAGGGGGGATTCTACATTCAGTTTTCATCAATTCCTCAGCAAACCTAAAACATACATGTTCTTTTTACAAGCTAGTTTTATCTGAGTTCCTGTAATCAGCCATGAATAGTACCAGACCTTAAAGCTTTTAATTTTTTCAGGTACAATTTAACTGTGATTTAAAATAATAAAAAAATCATTATCAAGGAGTTTGATTGATTACCTGGAAAGGGTGGGATCCTTGAATCCACATGGTCCCCTCCTTTCCCGGAAATCTTCAATGATCCATCTTCTATCCAACTCTCTGGCATATTCCACAAGGTCGTCCTCTGTACAGCTTTTCGATTTCTCTGTGTAGCGACGAACTCCTTTCTTGTTGTCTTCCAGTAACTGTCTGGCTGCTTGGCTGGACAATTTCATTGGTTCACTGCTCCGACGGGCAAAACTAGAGCCATTGATGGTGCCTGAACTTTGCTGCACTTCAATAAATGCATTAGTTAGTAAGTCTCTGGATAGTGAAGAAGCACAGCACTCAATGATATTAGAGCCTGAAATATCTTCATAAGATTCTCCACGTAAAATCTCTCCGGGGTGGATCAAACTGTTTCCTTTTACAATGAGGGTCTTCTCTGGTAGATATCCAGAAGCACTAAATTTGAGTGTTGAGCCCTCAAAAGATTTCCCAGTTTCCTTCTGTACATCTTTCAGAGCATCGGTAAATCCAGACATGATAATGTTTTCTGCAATCTGACTATAAGCACCACCGAATTTATCACTTTTTGAGAGATCATCAGTCACCAAAAGAGTGGGGACAGTAAAGGAATCTTGACTATTTGAGGAATCGGACATCGTCTTGGAGACCGCATCACCATTTTTATTCAAAATCACAGTGTCATGAAACTGCACATTTTTCGGGGATTTGGAGGGACTTGAGGACTGATCCCATCTTTTCCCAAAACTATTGCTCAGTACAGACAAGTTATCTTCTTTTTCACTAGAGGAATCTGTAACAGGATTAGAAATATTCAAATCGCTGTCTTCTAAAGATTTGTTTGGTGCTGGTGGAACTAAACTTTCCTGCACTATTTGAACAGCACTATGTATAGCACAATCCACTAAATTTACAGCCGCAATCCGTAGCTCAGCTTCATCCACTAACGGATAATTGTCCTCAACAATGCTCCCTGGGTAATAGCCACCCAAATATGTATCACAATTATTCATATCACAGTCTTCGTCGGAATCAGAACTAACATCAGGATCTCGAACCAGTGGAATGTCAAGAAGTGATGATTTCTTATCAGAACATTTCTCAGAAGTCAAATTGGAAAGTGTAGAAAATACAGAGGTAAACAACTCTGATATAAATTCATTTGCAAATTTTCTAGCAATGGATTCAGGAATAATGGGTGAAAAGTAATTGGTCCTTGGTAAGTTTTCTTCAATTTCGGGTTTGTAAGCTTTTGGCTTCATAATACAGACTTCGGGGGCACTGTCATTAAAATCTTTGACAACACTTTTATGAGCAGCCACTGCAGTGCTCTCTTGTATAAGTGACACGGCTAAGCTATTAGCAAAATCACAGATGACAGGACACCCCTCTTCTTCCGTGATAGTCTTCTGGATGATAGATTGGTCCCTTCGTTGATAATTTTCATAATACTCTTCTAGTTCTGAGCTGAAATCTGAGCTCTGCCACGTACTACCACTACTCCGCCTGGATCCAATGTCACTCAAATTAGAACTCCGCCTCCTAAACCGGCTCACCCAATCCTGGCACTCCAGGTCAGCCTGATCCTGATTCTCCTCCAGCTCCTCTTGTCTCCTCAGATAACTGGAACTGGAGGAGTGGTCCTCACATGAGGAGTGGCTGTCGGACCTCTCAAATCCGCGTTGGCTACAGGCTTCCTGGATTGCTGAGTACAGAATTCTGGTGACCAGTCCATCCACCATGTTGGTTATTCCAGGCAACTCTGTCAGAGAAAAATGTCACATATAAATTTTTATTAACAAAAGCATATGAAAATTTCATAAAGATACATATATAAATGCCTGTCCTATAAACTTTTTCTTCTGTGTAGATATATGTAACTCTGCATTTCACTTCAATATCATGAACACTGTAGTCTTCCTAATTTTTACTAATGCAGTAGTATGGCTTACATAGTTTGCTGGGAAATGAATCTGGGTTAAAATCTTGAACTGAGACGTTGATGCCAAGCTTGGAGTACCGGTATACTACATGTATTAACTTTACATTTTTTTTCTGGTAAGCTAAAAATTTTGCAAGTTTTTGTCAGAAAAAAACAGTATGTTAATTTACCTGGTATATAGTTCTCAGGCTCACTGTTTCCATCCTCAGATGCTGTCTGATACTCTTCACTAATAGCCATTAACAAATCACAAGGCTTGTTACAAATGTATTCTGTCGTCTCCTGTGATTGGTTCCTTGTATCCATGGAGCTTTTCCTGCACTTTGCACTAAAGCCAACAAAAGCTTTGTTGAGGTCCCTCAGATAGAAGTGATCCTGGTACTGTTTAGAGGGAGAGCAGTGTCTGTAGCTGACAGCATCTATAACACACAGTGTGTTCTGTAACTTTCTACCCCCAGCAGACTGTAAAGAGACACATACATATCAATAAGCTGGAAACATACAATTTATCAAACAAATACCGTATAATCCCTATTAACCGCCCCGGGCGCTTAGAAAATTGCGGAAAGGGGGCGGTTATTTTGATATTCTTGCTAAAATTTTGAATGTCATATTTTAACTTCAAGAAATCTTTTGAAAAAAAACAAATAACAGAGAATCACTAAAAATTGTCTAACCTTCCTTTAAATTACAATAATTCACCCAAATTATGCTATATGACTCATTTTCCCACTTCGAAATTAGGGAATAGACAAGGAGAACAAATTTTGTACTTGTATGTTTAACTTTCACTTTCAGAAATACATGATTAGGTCGTTCTAAAAAATCTTTTACTAATTCAAGAATATTTTATGTATGAGTTACCTAATAACAAAGTTTCATTTTCACTTTCTTCATTATGGCGGACTTTGATACAATGATTTTGATCAAATATTGAGTATTGCATATTACAATTGCATATTAAATGAAGCTGCATGCATATTAAATGAAGCTGATCAAGTTTTATGATGACTTTTTACAATCCATCCATTTATGGAAAGGTATTTTTTTGTTATAGATTATCCTGCATTTCTTCATAAAGCTTTGACCCTTTATTGCTGCCCCAACCTATCCCCAGGTGCCATGGTTTGAATCTAAGCTTTTACCTTAGTGAGCTAAAAAATAAAATTGTGTATTTTTTTTAAATTTGATTGTTAGAACTTCCTATCAAACTGTTATTCTGTATCTTTTACCTCTGGACAATTCTGATGATTTCCAGCATAAGTTAAGCTTGGTCCATAACCCTCTGTATCTGAGAACTGTTCGTATCCATGAATTATAATGGCTTCATTGTCGTCCATACATTCCATAAACAGCATGGAAGATATCAGCTCTGGACACACAGTGAATCGAATTTCCTCCTGTATGTGTAAAAACTGCTGGGTTATAATAAAGCAACAAATGATTATTATATTTTTATTAACTGATAAATGAAAAAATTGTCATGTTGCAGCTATGGGTAATATATTTTTTCCTGCAACAGCTTCAATATTTTTATTCCCCTATTAACACACAAAGGAACAATTTCATTTTAAATTGAACTTGTAAAAATACAGTGTAACTTAATACTGAACAGTAGATATTTGACAGAAAATGTCCACACACAAACGGATAGCACACACATTTAGCAAAATGGCTAATTCTAATCAGTGCTCAAATTCATTGGGGAAAAATTGCTAGCCATTACATTCAAGTAACAAAACCCTATATTTGCTCTATCAGGCAATTACAATTGCCTTTTTTACCTCTCTCACATGTCCTTAGCAATCTAACAATTATTAACAAATATGTTAAAAACTTTGTCAGCAATATAACATTTACACAAGTTGGACTAATTGTCATTCAAACTTTGACCTCTTCTTGTAACTTTTTTGGATATATATATAAATTGTACAAATAATTTTTACCTGAACTCTTCCTCTCCCTAACACACCACCTCCAATGTATCTGTTGGCAAAGTCCACCTGAAATACATGTATGAAATCATACAGCAGAAAATCATGAACATACAGTGTATATACAATCATTTAGGGAGTAAAATGGAATTCCATATTGGGTTTTTGTTTCACCTCCAGGAATCTGAGATTTCCATTTCCATGGATAACTTTGAATTACATCACAAATTATCTGTGTAACTAATAATAATTTTACCAAAAGCTCATGAACAAGAGATGCACATAAATATCAAACAAATAAACCCTACAGTACATTTACCCAATGGCATGACTAATTAGCTGGATTTCAAAAGCATTTTACTCCTATATGAAATTATTCTTTATATTGTTCCCTACCTCAATAGCCTCGGGGACAGAGTCTTCAATGTGACCGTCATGTTTTACAGAGAACGGACAGAGATCACAATCACTGTTAAGCCATGTGTCTACGGTGGGCAACTCCTCATATGGAATAACCTTAAGTCAATACACACAAGAGTTATATCAGAAGATTGGTTTTGGATTATGAACTGTTTAATCAATTTAAGTGTAGGTCAAATTTTAAAATCTTAAAAACAGAAAATACACTGTTATTACCTGTCGTTGAAACCTTATGTCACCTTGTACACTGCTTGTGTCGCCCCCAACTCTCTCAAAATAATTGAGAAAACATTGAAGTTTTGCATTTTGTGAAGGACTGAAAAGAAAAAGTATATTATTTCTCATAAATGATCTTAACAATTATATATGTTACAAGACACAGAATTTAAGCTTAACTTTTGAAATCCAACTCAAAGGCTAGTACATTTGGTAAATTCTATCATATTATATCCATTGTCCATTTATTGTAATATTCCCTATTTTAATCTTGAAGTTTATTAACATAATTTTGAAGAAAAAAAAAGCCTTAATGCTTCATTCAAAAAATCTTTTACCTTGGTAATAGCTGGAAAAAACTGGCAAAACTTATGGCATTCAGATTTGGATTGTAGATGCGTGTCTTTTCCCGTCCATCAAATAAACAAAGAAATGCTGCAGCAACAATGGAGGCCACAAATTGACGATTCAACAACTGATCTCCAGCTGCAAAGAAAACGGTAATCAAAGATTACAAAGCTCTTCAACAAATGTAATCTATAAGTAAGGTAAAGTTTACATCAAACAAATACTCTGGTGTGTATCCCTAGGTGCAATATTAATGCAAATCAAGTTTGGTCTGGGTAGGCTTTGTAGTAACTTGGAAATGGTCTTGAACATAGATGCATCATCAAGTTTTGGTCAGCATAGGGTTTATATTATTAACCTGATTATAAACTTCCCTCATCATTCATCCAAAAAAAGTAGGTCAGATCCAGAATTCAAAGCAAATCTTGTAATTTCATTAGTTACTACATGGATGAATCTTAAAGCAAGTTTTGTTCAAATGGCTTATAAATTATAATTACTTAGGAATGGACTTGCTCCAAAAATTTAAACCTGTTTTACTCAACTGAAAAATAAAGGTCAGATCCAGCATCTAAAGCAAGTTTGGTAGTGTGCATTCCAAATCCAAAAAGCATCATTTTGTACATTTTATACCAGTACTCTTGGTCCCCTGACCAAAAAAATTAGGGTAGGTAGGTAGGGAAAAAATTTTATTTTGAGAAAAAATTTATTTCCAAAACTCAATGAATTATACGATTAGCATATATTTTTTTTAAAAATTTGTATTTATAAAGTAAAGTTATCTGTACACTTGTGATGCAAAAATATTGTTGGTCTTATTGTTCAAAAAATGAAAATGTGATAAAAACTTTTAGCATCAAGATTTTTTTATTTTGGCCTTATTGTTCAATGCTGAAGCATCAAGATTATTCGTATCCAGATTGATAAGATTGTACTCTACAAAGAAAATACAAACAATTATTTTATCATACCTTTTTGCTGACTACTAATTGGCAGGACTTTGTCTGTTGCAAACTTTTCAATGTCTAGAGCAAGATCAACTATCTTTGGTAGAGTTGACTGCAGAAATAGGACTTTCTCTTCCTTTGTAGCATCATGCTGAAAGAATTTCACAAGACCATGAAAAGCAGTCTCTTCAACATTAGCCTCCCTTGACTCCTCTTCATCCCCGTTGAAGGCGTCGACAATTTTCTGATGATGCAATGCCAACTGAGAGAAGTCACATGGTACTTCGGTTGACAATAGCTTCAACTCTTTCAAGAGATCTTGAATATCAGGCCAACATGATTTTTCGGATGGAAACACAACATACTCATAATCATCATTCATGGTCCCATGCTTCTCTCTCTACAACGAAAGTCTTCATAAAATATACTGTCACAAATACTACTTCATATATCTAGTCTAGATCATTATATCAAAGTAAATAGACACCATCTTAGATAAAGATTAGTTACTGCAGTACAGACACATGCACTTGTTTCATATACAGGGCACCCCCGCTAATTCTTAACAAAAGGTACCTAACTCAATTTCAGACACCCCCATTTCAACCTTGTATTTTGTTAATATATCAATCATTAACCTACTTTAAAATGACATCATTCGCTTTGAGAGACATTTTTCTTGTAAATTAAATCGTTTCAGAAGTCTCTGGTCAACCCTCCCAATTGTAAATCACTCATTTATTCCTCAAAAATTACCTCGGTACAAAATAAGACATTGAATGAAATAAATCAAATTCTGGTTTGGGTTATAGATGTATAGAATAAAACCAGAGACTTCTTAGTATTCCATTTCGAGGTCTTTTGTTTTATCTTAGGGTGTGCCTGAAATTGAGTTTGGTACCTTGTGGTAAATATAAGTAGGGGAGTCCCGTATACAAAACAAGTGCCTGTGAATACAGACATCAGAAATAAATACTAGTCTGCCCTCTAGAATCAACAGTGTGAGAATATAATCCCACCCAATCCACATAACTTTATTTTGTAGCCTGCTTGACAAACATTACAATCAATATCATTTAAGCATAAGAAAGGAGATTTGTGTATTGCAAAACGTTCCGATTTATCTAAATTGTATATTTTTTGACTTAGACTAACCACAATAATCACTCTTTAGACAAATTTCTAGTTTCAGCATGTGAATGAACAGAGACATGAACGGTTGCAAAAAATTCTGACTTTGTTACTTATTTTATTGCCCTGCTAAGAAAAGGCCTAATGATATTATCGAATATACATGTATCGTTACCTTTTTTCACCATTCAATAGTTCTAAACATAAATATCTAGGGTTTTATTTCATCTATTTATGCCCAAATCAACAATCATCAGTGTCTCCACTTTTTCAATAAATGCAGTTAGCTTGTACGTAAAAATAATTTCACTGAAAATCGAAAATAAAGCAAGTTTTCCATTTTCAGTCTTTAGTAAGTTTTTCTTTATAAATGACAAATAAAATTTTAAAAAACAAATACGTATGCTTGCACGAAAATATGCAAAATAATACAATATTTTAAAAAGTTTTTACACAATTTTGAAATGATCCCTGGATGATTTTGTCTCTCGGTACTCATCGCGAGATTTCCTTTCTATGAATGGATATAAACGAGGAGCATCGAATAAAGGCACTGAAAACTTTTTAAAACATGTCTTAAAATATTTTTTCTGCTTTGGTTTTTAAAGTTGAAATTTGTAAATATAAAATCATAATTTTATTTAAAAAATGAAAAACTTGCCTCGTGGTTTATAAGGTGCTTGAAATTAAAGTCATAAAGTTCCCGTTTCATTAAACGTGTAAGAAACCCAGACAAATCAAAATATGACGTAGTTCCCCTGAATTACTATATCTGAACCCCAGATATAGAAAAAGTATAAATACCCGACAGTTTTCGCTGTGAGGTTACTGTCTGTGGTTCGCCATTACAGAAGGCGAAAGTAACCGCGAAGTCATTGTGGTGTTTTATAAACAATGGCTTACACGGCAGATTCTAACGCACCTTTACGAGATGTAAAAAGAGTACAGTTTGGGATATTGAGCCCAGATGAAATTGTATGTGTTTAAATAGGTCTAGTATTAAAGTTATGCAATCAGCCTCTGGTGACTTAAATTTACGTAGGTCCAAAGATAACGCATATTTATGAAACAAAATGATGAGAATAAGAAAAACTGGTGGAGGACATACAGAATCCCCATTTTAATCAAGATCATTTCTGTAATGGGTAATTTAAATTGAAAGTTTAAGGATTTGTAATTTAAAGAAGAAATTGAGATTTAATTTCAAGGATGTCCATATTCCGAACTCCATATTGTCTTTTTGATGCATATATATTTTGATTATTGAAAGAAAATTCAAAAAAATTGTTATAGTTTTCTATCATGAGAATTGCCATTACAGAGACGTATGTCAGTTACTGATGGCGGCATCAAATACTCTGAAGTCACAGAAGGGGGGCGTCCAAAGCTGGGCGGACTTATGGACCCTCGCCAGGGCACGATTGACAGGACGGCTAGGTGTCAGACATGTGCAGGGAACATTTCCGAGTGTCCCGGACATTTCGGCCACATTGAGTTGGCCAAGCCAGTGTTCCACATTGGTTTCCTAGTAAAAACCATCAAAGTGCTCCGATGTGTCTGTTTCTTCTGTTCCAAACTTCTTGTTGACCCAGTTAGTATTGTTCTGTAACAAATCTATATTTACATGTTCAACATTATAATTAGTAATTTTTATAAGACAAGAAAACTTGTGCAGTAAAAATAATGTGAAGGTGTCCTGTTATGTTGTTAGTTAATTGTAATTTTCAACTTCATTTCAACAGACAAACCCAAAAATTAAAGAAATCTTGTCAAAGTCCAAAGCCTACCCTCGAAAACGACTGGTTGCAGTGTATGATCTGTGCAAGTCACGAAAAGTCTGTGAAGGTGGGGATGAAATGGATTCCAAGCTTGGAGATGAACAGGAAGAACAAAAGAAGGTATAATGTGTTTTTATTGCAGAAAATCAAAATTCCTTAGACTGTGTGACACTGTCTTAAATTTCCTTTGTAGAAGAAAAAGAGCACAAAAATAGTACATACAGGTGACTCTCGATCTCTCGAAGTTCAAGGGACCGCGAGAAAAGTTCGAGAGATCGAAGGGTTCGAGAGATGGAAAGTAAATAAAATCCGGAATTTTCAGTTCCGATCGTCGAAGTTCTACTTTTACATTTACCGGAAGTATATGTAAATAATGTCATTTGCACGTTTTCAATCGTATTTTACAGGTAATTTACTTGATATCAACAACAATGATTGTATTTCGAATAAATAAAACGAATTCATAAAGATTCAATATTTATTTGTTCCTATTGCATGATTATATGAAACCCGAATAGCAATTGTAGGTTTGGCTATTCCGTGGCTTGATCGGGTCCTTCACAAGTGCATGTTCGCCAGATTTTTCTTAATCGGTACTCTATCCTTGAGAAAAGAATTTCTTCTGTAATATTTCCCATACTGGGATTATGTAGACTCTATTTATTCATAATGAAAGTTAATTAGTCTATGGGAACTTACTGAAACGAACATCCATTAATTAATTTAAAAAAAAAATCATCGTCTCGGTTTCAATTCAAAATAAATTGTGATTTTTTTCAAATTTACCCTGTGAAAAATAGCCAATTAATTATAACAAAACACGGACGACCCACAGGTGTAGTGTCATCTATGTAAATACCCAATTAACACCTCCATGCCAGCCCATGGCTTTCACGGTTTCCAGGTAAGTCCAGACTGCATCAATTTTACGCTTGATTGGCGTGTATACACGCGCAAACAAAACTTCGAGAGATAGAGAGTAAAATTCAATGAAATATGTGTAACGGGACCCAGTTTTTAAGAATGTTCAGGAGTAAATTTGCTTAGTTATATAGAGGAAAAAAAACGGGACTGGAGGTTCACTTCGAGAGATAGAGAACTTTGAGAGATCGGAGTTCGAGCCATCGAGAGTCACCTGTATACATATAAAACATTTTCTGTTCATGTGTAAGTTTCCCTAGAAATCCTACTCTATGATCTGAACACACTGGAACACAAGACCTCAATTCTTAAGATATCTATAATATGACTCTGTTTTTGTGTAACTAAGAATTTCTTTTTGGTCTTTTGGCACTTGAGCACGTTACATGTATTTACAAAATGTTTATGTAGGGGCATGGTGGATGTGGTCGATACCAGCCTAAAATAAAGAGAACAGGACTGGAGCTGATAGCTGAGTGGAAGGATACAAATGAGGATTCGCAGGAGAAAAAGATTGTACTAACAGCTGACAGAGTTCACGAAATATTCAAGAGAATATCTGATGAAGAGTGTCAGGTATTGGGAATGGATCCTAAATATGCTCGTCCTGATTGGATGATTGTGACAGTAATGCCAGTGCCCCCTTTGTCTGTCCGTCCTGCTGTTGTAATGTTTGGATCAGCCAGAAATCAGGTATACAGATAACTTAGGAATCTTTAATACTGATATCTTAAATAACATAAAAATGTCAGTGATTTGGAAGTCAGATTATCTTTATGCATTTTTAACCTCAAATTTTTACAATCCTCCAAAATTTGGAAGTTTCTCCTCCATCCCATCAAGTTTTAGATATGAAAGTTTGACTGTATATATTAACAGTTCATAGTTTAAATGCATCAAAAGTGAATTCAATTTTCTTAACATTAATTTGGGGGGGGGGGATGAACTAGTTAATTTTGATAGGTCGAAGGTCATTTTAGAAAATGTTTCATGTAAAAATAATCACCTGTGTATAAACTTTGATTGACAGGATGACTTGACACACAAATTGGCGGACATCATTAAAGCAAATAACCAGCTACGGCGAAATGAACAGAATGGAGCTGCATCACACATTATTGCAGAGGACATGAAGATGTTACAGTACCATGTCGCGACTCTGGTAGACAATGAGCTGCCAGGTCTGCCAAAGGTTAGACACCAGCTACTTTGTTAATGAAAGTGTATATATTCATGTACTTGTATTTATATTGCTATACACCAATATTCAGAACACAAGTACATAATACTTGCTCATATATTCAATGCAAACTTTTTAAAAAGTGAATATTTATTGGGAATAGTCATAGATGGAAATGTTATCATTTTCAGGCAGTGCAAAAGTCTGGCCGTCCACTGAAATCTATCAAACAGAGGTTAAAGGGTAAAGAAGGTCGTGTCAGGGGGAACTTGATGGGAAAGCGTGTTGATTTCTCAGCCAGAACTGTCATTACACCAGACCCTAATCTTAGAATTGATCAAGTGGGTGTGCCACGATCCATCGCACAGAACATGACCTTCCCAGAATTGGTCACCCCTTTTAATATTGACAGGTCTGTGCAATAAAGTTGATGCATCGCAAGCTTAGAAATTCACTATGTGATACTTTGTGATTGCCTTAATAAAAGTTAAAAAAATAAAATATATCTTCCCTTCTGTCTAATTAAGGGTGATATTTAAAAAAAAACACAGAAAAAAGCTTAGAATAACTACTTGAAAAGATGCTGCATTTCTCTCGTACATGTTTCATCTTTAATGCAGAATGCAAGAACTTGTGAGGAGGGGATCCAATCAGTACCCAGGTGCCAAGTACATCATTCGTGACAATGGTGAAAGAATTGATCTGAGGTTTCACCCCAAAGCAAGTGACCTCCATCTACAAATTGGGTACAAGGTCAGTCATAATTTTTGGTTACATGTTCAGTAATTGCATGCAAAGCATTACCTCCCTTAAAATGCCAACTAAAATATTCAATTTTTGAAAGCAGTTGCGTCAGTTCTGAACATTTTTATGTAAACAGGTGGAGAGACACATGCAGGACAATGACTATGTGGTGTTCAACAGACAGCCTACTCTCCACAAAATGAGTATGATGTGTCACAAGGTCAAAGTTCTACCTTGGTCAACTTTCAGACTGAATCTTAGGTATGGAAGCACTGGTGTAAAGGATAACATTAAGGCCCATTATTGATATAGATGAACACGTAAACAAGTTTACTTTGTCAAAATTTTAGTCATAATCTGAAGTTCATGATTGGTGAATTATTGTTAAGATAATATTATTTCAGTGTAACCACACCATACAATGCTGATTTTGATGGGGATGAAATGAATCTCCACTTGCCCCAGTCACTGGAAACGAAGGCAGAAATCTCCAACCTGGCCCTTGTACCCAGAATGATCATCACCCCACAGGCTAACAGACCTGTCATGGGAATTGTACAGGACACACTGACTGCCGTCAGAAAAATGACCAAGAGGGATGTCTTCTTAGACAGGGTGTGTATTATATTATTGTAGATAAAAAAGAAACTGTGATGTGACTTCTGGAAAATATTTTCTTAGTCAGAACGATAATGTTGATAGCAAAACACATACAAAGTTAAGAACTTGAATCATGCTTTATAGAAATTCAGGTTGCCATTCTGAGTACTTGAAGCATGACGATTTTATTTTATAGGGTCAAGTCATGAACCTTTTGATGTTTTTACCCCGATGGGATGGTCATGTTCCTCAACCAGCCATTCTAAAACCTAAGCCCCTTTGGACAGGAAAGCAGCTGTTTTCCCTGGTTATCCCAGGTCGTACCAACTGTATCAGAACACACAGTACTCACCCGGACGAGGAGGATAAAGGGCCGTACAAGTGGATCTCCCCCGGGGACACAAAGGTAAGGGAAACTTTGAAATGTTAATTACATGTTTTGTTTATAAAGTGTTGATATGGAGAAAAGATGAATTCAGTGTTTTGAGTGGCTAATTTCGAATGTGTATTTGTGGTTTTAACAATCTATTAATTGTAAAGGATTTTTTGTTGTCTTATATGTAAAATACTTTAACTTACATATGTACATGTACTAGACTGAAAATTAGCTCCTAGAACTGATATATTTCTGTAGGTACTGATTGAGGATGGCATGTTGATCAGTGGTATTCTGTGTAAGAAGACTCTGGGAACATCTAGCGGGGCTCTGGCTCATGTTGTCTTCCTGGAGTACGGATGGGAGATTGCTGGTCTCATGTATGGCCACATTCAGACATTGGTCAACAATTGGCTGTTGTTGGAGGGACACAGTATTGGTATTGGGGACACCATTGCTGACCCCCAGACCTACTTGGATATCCAGGATACAATTAAAAAAGCTAAGGTAAAGCTTGTGTATAAATTTTAGTTATAGATACTTAGAGATAATGTATGAAAAAAACAAAATTATTTAGAGCAGCTATAGAAATTGCATATACATGTATCATTGCTGAATTGTGTGAATTTTATTTGCAGCATGATGTGATAGAAGTGATTGAGAAGGCTCACAATGACGACCTTGAACCCACCCCTGGTAACACTCTCAGGCAGACTTTTGAGAACATGGTAAATTGAAAAGTATATTAACATCTAGTTCTGTAATGGAAAAAAAAAAGTAAAAAACTTGGCACTCATCTTTCATGCCTGTAAAGCAGTAACACTGTAAGTATTTAAATTAATTTCAATAAATGCATTTTAAAGGTGAACAGAATTCTGAATGATGCCAGAGATAAAACAGGAAGCAAAGCCCAGAAATCTCTATCTGACTACAACAACTTCAAAGCTATGGTGGTGGCAGGTTCCAAAGGATCCAAGATCAACATTTCACAGGTTTGTGAGCTGATAACAAATAAACCAAGTGACAGTTTGGAAAGTAAATACATGTACAGTTATTTCTTGTGAGAAGAGCGTATATTTTGTCAAAATTAAGAACATGTTTTTCTCACAAACACTGGTGATACCAGGAATATAAAATGTCTGGCACCAGGTTTCACTAGCCCCAAGTAAATATTGTGAGAAAGAAACAACTAATTACAAAAAAGTTAATTCTTGAAAAAGAAAACTTCTCAATAAAATTTAAAGTTGTTATTTTGCATATATAAATAGCAGTAGAAATTCTGTGTATTGCACCTCATGACCTATATACTGCATGTGTTTACCAATAACGTTGAAGGAAAAAAAACGATCGTTTTTGGAAGTTCCATTTGGTTTCCGTCATAGAACTTTGCCTCACTTCATCAAGGATTTCGATTATGGTTTTGCCGGTAGGACGATAGTTTTCGGAAACTCTGAGAGGAACATGTTTTTCAACCGTAGGTTAGAACTCATACCTGGCCTCACTTCATCAAAGATGATTATGGTCCCGAGTCCAGAGGATTTGTAGAGAACTCATACCTGGCTGGGCTGACACCGTCAGAGTTCTACTTCCACGCCATGGGAGGTCGTGAAGGGTTGATTGATACTGCTGTCAAAACTGCAGAAACAGGTAATGGGGCAGAAAAATTTCAATTTGATACAATTAGTCACAAAAAATGTGTTTAGTTTTATCATTTCAATACGGAACAAACCTATTGTTTAAACATGATCATAAAATATGAAATAGAAAAAGTTTGCAAATTAAAAAAAAGTATGCCTTTTCAGGTTACATTCAAAGAAGACTGATCAAAGCTATGGAGAGTGTAATGGTAAAATATGACGGAACTGTACGTAACCAGGTAGAACAGCTAGTCCAGCTTCGTTATGGAGAGGATGGTCTGGACGCATGTCATGTCGAGTTCCAGACTATGCCTACCCTCAAGCCCTCCAACAAGGCTTTTGATAGGCAGTTCAAATTTGATGCAACAAATGAAAGGTTTGTTGGTGAAAAACAGCTCAAATTTGATAGAACATATGAAGTTTTTGAGAAAATTTCAAAGATTAGATTAAATTTATTCCAACAAAAGAAATTTTGCTTGTAACATTACAAAAAGTGAACATATGTAAGAGTTTGAAGTAGAATACATATATTACTGTCATAACATTCCATGTGGTATCATCTTTTCTTTCAGGAATATGAAGAAGTGTTTATCAGAGGAAGTGATCAAAGATTTGATGGGAGATGCCATTGCAGTGTCTCAGTTAGACAGAGAGTGGGAACAGTTAAAGGAAGATCGGGATATTCTCCGTTCTATCTTCCCTACGGGAGACAGTAAGGTGGTGCTACCCTGTAACCTACAGAGGATGATCTGGAACGCTCAGAAAATCTTCCGTATTGACGTTCACAAACCAACTGATCTTCATCCCATCAAAGTTGTAGAAGGTGGGTGTTCCAATCTGAACTATACTGTGTTCATTTCTCAAATAAAGACAATCTTCTTTATCGTAAATAAAAGTCTTATAACGTACATTTTTATAGGAATTGAGGAGCTGTGTAAGCGTCTGGTTGTGGTGGTAGGAGAGGACAGACTTAGTATCCAGGCTAATGCCAACGCTACTCTGCTGATCAAGTGTCTGATCAGATCTACACTGTGTGCAAAACGTGTGACAGAGGAGTTCAGGTTAAGTTCTGAGGCCTTTGAATGGCTCATTGGAGAAATCGAATCCAAGTTCCAGCAGGCACAGGTAAATGAAGATTTTGTTTTTAAATACATGTATAAGAATAGTGAATAGGTCATGTAAATATCATTATCTGCAAAATGTGTATTCTGTGCAGAGGATCCTGAAAGAATAAAAAATTGACAAAAAAATTATTTTAGGTCCATCCTGGTGAAATGGTAGGTGCCCTTGCTGCCCAGTCTCTGGGAGAACCTGCCACTCAGATGACACTGAACACTTTCCACTACGCTGGTGTGTCAGCCAAGAACGTAACCCTTGGTGTGCCCCGTCTGAAGGAGATCATTAACATCTCCAAGAAACCAAAGACACCATCACTGACTGTATATCTGATTGGCCAGGCTGCAAGGGATGCAGAGAAAGCTAAGGTAAGAAAAGACAAAGAAGGAGGAAAATAACTAGCCATGAAACCATCTGGACAGGAAGAAAGTTAATCTGAAGAAAAAAAAATATTAAAGTTTATATGAAATCTTTGCTTTGTAGGATGTGTTGTGCAGACTGGAACACACTACTCTGCGTAAGGTGACGGCTAACACTGCCATCTACTATGACCCTGACCCTCAGAACACAGTGATCTCTGAAGACCAGGAGTGGGTCAATGTCTACTATGAAATGCCTGACTTTGATGTGTCTAAAATATCTGCCTGGCTGCTGAGAATTGAGCTGGACAGAAAGAGAATGACAGACAAAAAGCTTACAATGGAACAGATCTCAGAAAAGATTACTGCTGGTAAGTTCATACACTGATCTAGGGAAGTGGAGAGTTTATAACTGACCTCACTGGAATGGAAAAATCTTGTAAACAATTTTTCATGATGATTTGAGTTGCTTTATTGTTGTTTTTTAAGGGTTTGGTGATGATCTGAACTGTATCTTCAATGATGACAATGCTGAAAAACTTGTCCTTCGTATCAGGATTATGAACTCAGATGAGAGCAAAATGAATAATGTAAGTATAAAATGTACAACATAGCATTCCTGGTATTAAATCTGGTTTTTTAAAATTGTCTTTCAAAAGAATAAAAATATGTCCACTTTTAATAAACATTCTTTGGATAATTTTTCAGGAGGAGGAAATTGTAGACAAAATGGAAGATGACGTTTTCCTGCGTTGTATTGAGGCCAATCTTTTGTCAGACATGACATTGCAAGGAATTGAGGCAATTGCCAAGGTATTGTCATTTAAATTAAGTACATGTGCATATTGAGGAACAAAATGTTTGATCTTGAATTTACATTGCAACAGTGTTTACAGTTATATAATTCATTTTTGTCTGACTAGGTGTACATGCATTTGCCAAACACAGAGGACAAGAAGAGAATCTTTATAACAGAGGAGGGTGAGTTTAAGGCAGTGGCGGAGTGGATCCTGGAAACTGATGGTACAGCTCTGATGAAGGTCCTCAGTCAGAGAGATGTTGACCCGATCAGATCCACAACCAACGACATTGTGGAAGTCTTCTCGGTATGTAAACATGCAAAATGCTTAGTCAATTGAATGGTTAAATAATAAATATGAATACAATTTCAACTTGTAATGAAAACTAGATAAAATTACATTAAATATACAAATTATCATTCAATTTTTGGAATTTTAAAATATTTTTTGTAGATCCTTGGGATAGAGGCTGTGAGAAAGTCCATTGAGAAGGAGATGAACCACGTCATTTCCTTTGACGGTTCCTACGTCAATTATAGACATTTGTCTCTGTTGTGTGACTCCATGACAGCTAAAGGTCATCTGATGGCCATCACAAGACATGGAATCAACAGACAAGAAACTGGGGCATTGGCTCGTTGCTCCTTTGAAGAGACGGTAAGTTTGATACATTGCCCTTTAAAATACATGTACATTTCATTATAATGATTTTTACTAAATACTTCAAAAAATACTCTGTAATCACTTTTTACATTTCATTATAATGATTTTTACTAAATGATGAAAAGTAAAAAAAATGTTTGAAGTTAAAAAGATTCAAATTTTGGCTTATTCTTCCTTAGGTGGACATTCTTATGGAGGCTGCCTCTCATGGAGAAATGGATCCAATGAAGGGTGTATCTGAGTGTATTATGCTGGGTCAGTTGGCTAGAATTGGAACAGGAAGCTTTGATTTGTTGCTTGATGCTGAGAAGTGCAAGTATGGTATGGAGATTCCAACCAACATTGGAGCTGGAATGCCAGGTGGAAGTAAGTCTTAGTCTTTTAATATATAGTATATATTATATTTATTTATTTACCGTATAACTGGTTTTTAATGCTTTTCCTAAAATAGGTATATTTATTTTTTGCGATTTTAATTTTTGCGATTTCACTTTGACAATAAAGTCTTTTTTTTATCATCTATTTTTATTTTTTATTGAACAAACCAAAGCAGTGACTCTCGATGGCTTGAACGCTTCGATGAACCTTTCCTCTATATAACTAAGCAAATTTACTCCTGTCTCTCGGTGTCAGAATGTTATCTCTCAAAGTTTTGATTGCGCTTGTAAGGAAGGCCTTGGGCTGTTGATTGGGTGTTTACATAGATGACACTACACCTGTTGGTCGTCCTTGTGTTGTTATAATTAATTGGTTATTATTCACAGGGTAAATTAGAAACAAAGTCACAATTACTTTGAATTGAAACCGAGACGATTTCTTTGAAATTAATTTATAGAAGTTCGTTTGTAAGTTCCCAGCTGAAATTTCATTTATGATTATAAAGAGTGTATATAATCAAGAAATTCTTTTCTCAACAGAATACCGATTAAGAAAAATCTGGTAAACATGGTGAAGGACCCGATCAAGCCGCGGAATAGCCAAATTCGGGTTTCATATAAATAAATCATGAAATACAATGTAGGAACAAATAAATATTGAATCTTTAGGAATTCGTTTTATTTTTTCGAAAAACAATCATTGTTGATATCAAGTAAATTACCTGTAGAATAGGATTGAAAACGTGCAATGGCATTATTTACATATACTTCCAGTATCCTGATCGCAACAAAATTCCGTTTTATTTACGCAATTGAATTTTTTGCGATTAAGACACCTGGAGTCCAGTTATACGGTATATTAAGGCCAAAAAAAATTAATCAATTGTTTCTCAGGCCAAAAAAATTAAAATTCAATGCGGCAGGCAGGCTTTTTTTTTTTTTTTTTTGAAGCAGGATTTAGTCTACACTTTTTTTTATAGTCATTTGTTCAATAAAATGATAATATCTACTAATTCTTAAGTTTTGTTCTCTGAAATTAGTTATAACATGTATTCAACTTTAAATAATGATATTCCAAACATTAATTTAAAAGTTAACTTATAAAATACTGTAGATTTAGAAGAAAGATATTTTTTTTCTAATAAAAACGTCTATCTTAGCTAACTCGATTTTCAGGATAAATAGAAAATTGGGTTATTTCCCTTTTCAATGGATCAATGCGGCCGTTTTTGACAATCTGCATTCAAATTATTCATAATTTTTTGTTAAAAACATTTTAAATGAAACCCTTCAGATACCAACAGAAATATTAAGATGTTTTATTAAAAGAGTTTCTGTTCTTATTTTAACCCTTTGCTTTTGATTTACAGTAAGCACTGGTTTGTTCTTTGGAGCTGGTGCAAGCCCAACAGCAGGAATGTCACCTCAGATGACACCTTGGCAGCAAGGAGCTACTCCAGCCTATGCCAGTGCTTGGTCACCTGGAGTGGGCAGTGGCATGACCCCAGGAGCAGCAGGATTCTCACCCTCTGCTGCCAGTGAGAGTGGGTACAGTCCTGGCTACAGCCCTGCCTGGTCCCCTCAACCAGGTTCACCAGGACCAGCCAGTCCATACATACCTAGCCCAGGAGGAGCTATGTCTCCCAGCTACTCTCCTGCCTCGCCCTCCTACGTGCCCTCCTCTCCGGCTGCTACACCACAGAGTCCTGGATATTCACCAACAAGTCCATCGTACTCGCCAACAAGTCCAGGATACTCTCCGACTTCTCCAAACTACAGCCCTACTAGTCCATCTTATTCACCAACAAGTCCAAGCTACAGCCCAACATCACCAAGTTACAGTCCGACGAGCCCATCTTACTCTCCAACAAGTCCAAGTTACAGTCCGACTTCACCTTCCTACAGTCCAACAAGTCCATCTTATTCTCCAACGAGTCCATCATATTCTCCAACCAGTCCTTCATACAGTCCTACAAGCCCTTCATATTCACCAACCAGTCCATCCTATTCCCCAACATCCCCCTCCTACTCCCCAACAAGCCCCTCATATTCTCCAACATCCCCAAGTTACAGTCCGACTTCACCAAGTTATTCTCCCACCTCCCCCAGTTACTCTCCTACCAGCCCAAGTTACTCCCCAACTTCTCCAAGCTACTCTCCCACCAGTCCATCTTACAGCCCTTCAAGTCCTTCTTACAGCCCAAGTTCTCCAAGTTATTCACCAACAAGTCCTAGTTACAGCCCTACAAGCCCAAGCTACTCTCCCAGCAGCCCTAAGTACAGTCCTACAAGTCCTTCCTACTCCCCGACCAGCCCTTCCTATTCCCCCAGCTCCCCGCAGTACTCCCCATCATCTCCAAAATATTCCCCCTCAAGTCCTTCCTATTCCCCCAGCAGTCCAAAATACACCCCCAACTCCCCAACATATTCCCCCTCCTCTCCCAACTACAGTATCAATGAGTACAGTCCAAGTTCTCCAAGATACAGCCCCAGTCCAAAGTATTCTCCCACATCTCCCACATACTCCCCCACCAGCCCCAGGCATTCCCCAGCCAGCCCCTCATACTCCCCCACCAGCCCTCAGTACACCCCAACTAGCCCTACCTACACACCAACATCCCCTCAATACTCTCCTACCAGTTCACGTTATTCCCCTGATACACCTGGATCACAGTGAAAAACTAAAAGGTTGTGAACTGAGTAAGACACATTCTGTGCATGGTGCATAATCTTCGAGAGTGATTGATAAAGACAAGACATGTGGCAATACACGTTTGAGTTGAAGTGTTTGACAATGTAGTGAAGTACATGTATCAAACGTCTGTAAAAAATATCAACTCATTTGTAAATAATCATCATCAGAAGGAGCTTTAATGCCTCGAAAAAGCTGAAAGTTGTAAATACATGTATTAAATCATTTGTTTTTGAGGTAAAAAAAAAAAAACATGTATGTGTTTGAATTTTCTTTTCACATATTTTTTTCTGTGAATTAAAATATGCCTTTTTGACTTTGTATCATTTACAAGACATTTTCATCCTTGAATCATTCATTTCTGTAAATAGTCTTAACACAGTGTTCATGCAAACTTTAGTTTGTTTTCATGCCAAGTATAAGTTCATCATGTTACAAACTGTCAATGCTTGATTTGAACTGTAATCATATTTTGGTATTTATGTTCATAGACTTCATACATTATTTGGTGCAGAACAAAAAAGAGTGAGTTAGATGAAACATCTAATAATTATTTTTTCACCTTATTTTGTCTGTGTCTCATTTGTTGTGAAGAAAATATATTATGTACAGTGTTTACTTTTCAACTGTAAATATGACTATAGATTTTATTATATTTTTAATCCAAGAAGTTGTTATTTGTATTATGAATCCTTACAAATGCACCTTTTGTCATTATGACTTGGTGAGCATTGAGATACTTGTGTTCATGCTTACTTTGCTTTAGATGATTTGTATTAATCTTGTGCAATTGAAACAATCTGTAGTTACATGCTTTTATGTGAATTTATAGATAAAACCTATGTTTGATGATTGACTAATGTCATCTGTACATGTATTTTGTTATTGCAAAAAAAAAAAGGGGGGGGGGGGAGAGAAGATAGTGCTTTATTCTAATCGATAATATTTTTTCATGAACAGAAATTGATGTATGTATGTTGCTAAAGTCTGACAGGTTATGTTGAATATTTGGAAAAAATTCATCATTTTAAGTTTGTTTGTATTTTTAATTTACTAACATTAGAAGTGTTTTGTAAAGTTAAGTACAATTCATGTATAAGTATATTTTACAGTGAATTGAAAAATGTGTTTTCATAAGGAAAGTTGTCTCAGTTATACACGTACAATTCAAGTTGATGTTTCATTATGCTATTTCTGAAATATTTTTGCTAGACTGAGTACATGTATATGAGTAACTTGTGGTAAAATGTAACACATTCAAAGCACCTTTTGCTACCAGCACTGATATATTTGCAATTACAAACTCCAGAAAATTTGTCATTTGGGAAAATGTCCATTCTGATCAAAGAATTAGAATTTGAACAAGCAACTGATCTGTACTTTAAAATATGAAGGTAACTTGTTTTTTACTGCATTTTCTGTTTAGAAGTGAAATGTTCTATTTACAGAATTGCTGATTTGATTAAAATAAAAAGGTTATAAAATGTAATTTTGTACTTGTTTTTTCTCTCCAGTTTGCTGTTTGAGTAGAAAATTGATATTTTAATTGAAAATGATATTAGAATTATCGCATTTTGATCATACAAGAAGAAGGTTCGATTGAACTGTGGTCAATAATAATGGGTATTTGATTTGAAATGGGGGTGATCATGACAAGGAGTATGTACACATAGGAATGTGACTGTTCAGCAGGGGATGCTCACTCCTCCATGGCACCTGATCCCACATCTGATGTTTTAGAGCTCCGTGTTTGCTCTGCTCTTGATTTGAATTGAATTGTTTGAGTAAGCTTTTGAGCTTGAATAATATGATATCTCCATATATTTCATCTACAAGTATTTCATGAAAAGTTTGCAAGTCTTGCTCATGTGGAAATAACATGTGCATTGCAAACATGTAATTTTAGCATTTTTCAGTAGTGCTGTATTTGATCAGAAACAATCCACATTTTTTTAAACAATAAATTCTGTAGATCTTAGCTTTATTAAAACAATACAACTAGTGAGAGGTCTATTTGTCTCGGCCTAAATGAATACAATTTTATGTAATGATTCACAGGTACTTGGCTATTGGTTTATGAATATACACATACTAGGAAGTAAATAGTGTAAATTTACTTACATATTAGTAGGTATATAAAATATACTTTATAAACCATAACCCAAGTGCATGCGTGTGCATTTTGAATTCTTTTTTAAAATTATAATTGATTAGGCCTATATCAACAACAAAATTTATCTGTACGAATTTACCTTGTACAACTTATCAAATACCTGCCATCCGACAATGGAAAACACACCAAAAAGCAAGAAAACAGGTAATATTTTTAAAAAGGTACTTAGTCTGAATAGAAAGATTTTTTTTATTTGAATAAGTTCTAAAAGAAATGGTGCATCACAAAATATCGACTAAATGTCCTTGTCTTAATAGATGACAGGGATATAGACTTATCAATATAACGCAACAGAGGAAATTCAAAAGTAACAATGAATTAATTACAGCATAATGGCCCGATACGATAGTGACGACGATAGGAAGAAACGAAAAAAGAAGAAAAAGAAACATTCACGATCTAGGTTTGTATGGATAAAGCAGTATACAATTCAGTGATAATCAAAGAACATTAGTGTTCAATGATGTTTATTAATCATGAGTTTTATAAACCATGTGTTGCTTGTTATTAATTAAGAAATAAGAAATAAGGTATCATTTTTGAACATCGATCGGGATAGAAATACGGGTTGGTCATGAGAACAAATTCCATAAAGCCTGAATTCCATAAAGCCCGAAGGGCTTTATGATGAATTTGATCTCGTACCTACCCGTATTTATAGCCTGATAGATGTTTTAAATTAAAATGAGACCTTATTACTTATATTTACATTTGTGACTTACCGTATTCATATTTTATATTTGCCTGATTATGATTTTTAATGCGTGAAATGTTTTGTTTTCCAAACTCAACGGCATATATGTAATCCATTGAATGTGCGTCAACCCTTTTAGACGTCACTGAGAAATTACGGCGAACGTTTATGATGTTCGAGGAACCTGTATTGATACGGTTATAGATACGCATTGCTTTCAGTAGTGTTATATAAAGGAAAACATTTGCAAATGTAAATATTTAAAAATATAATATTTTGTAAGTCTTATAACTAACTAGTAATCAGATGTGAAGTGGATCAAGTCATTTTAATGAGAGATATAGATAGATTTGTGCTTATAAAGTTCAACAATCAGATCCTCTATGCAATAATCACGGTACCAAATGAAAAAGTCTAAGCTTAGTCAGATTTAATTTATTTAATTTATGTTCAGATCTGTAAGTAGCAGTGACAGCAGAGTATCATCGTCCAAGCATAAAAAATCAAAAAAGTCCAAACATCGTAGAAGGTCCCCATCATCTTCCCCAGAGAGGTCACGACACAGGCGATCTCGTTCTAGGAGTAGAAGAAGATCACGCAGCTTTGATAGAGATTCTAGGTACAGGTCAAGGTCACGCAGCAGAGATCGGTATTCCAGGCGAAGGTCTAGAAGTCGGGACAGAAGATCCAGATCATCCAGTCGCAGCAGACGCCGTGCAAGATATTCCAGGTCAAGGTCGTCAAGTCGAGACAGATATCGATCAAAAAGGTTCATAATATATTCATATTTTCAACCAAATTTTTTTTCAAACCTGAATGATGAATAATGCATTAATAATTGTTAATTTTGATTCTCTAGGTCTAGATCAAGAGACAGGCACAGAGATAGAAGTCCAAGGAATAAATCTACTGAGTAAGCATGAACTAAAGTTTGTTATAATTATTGGTTACAGAAACTCTAAATAAGTACATATGACTCACTTGAAGAAAGAAATAAAAAGTGAATACCTGTATTTTTATGATGAAATTATCAAAAAAAAATATTTTAATTTATTGGGGTCAATGTTTGTAAGTTAAACAAAATTTTTTTGTTTTTGATGGGACATAATTTCATGGGTAATTCGTCTATTCAGAGGACTCAATGAATAAATAAATTGACAAAAGAATTGATCGTGGAGATGTAAATTCATAGATGAAAGTGACCCACAAAATCCATGGACATTGGTCCACTACTGACAATGATTCCAGAGTATTCATGAAATTCAGATGTGATCATGAATGTCTGATATTTTGAAGTTGAAATATTTACAGGTACCTTAATAAACTGTCGATTATGTTAACGGACAAACTGTATTTATAAATGAATTTTCCTTTCACTGTAGTGATCCCTGTGCAAATTTTCCAGGATTTGCAGACATGGTAAGGTTTTTCTACTTTAAATAAAGAATGATTATTAATTTCACAATTCTAAAGGAAATTAAGTTTGATTCTTTACAATTTTTCATGATTTAAGGACGTTCGATCCTGCGCTTTTGAGTCGATTTTGGTCTGGACCTTTATTTCTAAATTCTGCATCGTTTTTAAGTTTTAACGTTGAATTTAGATTCTACAATGCAAATTAAATTATATCCATTGCAAAAACCGCAATCAAATTCTATTCAAGAAGGGTTAAGCCAGGGACTGTATTTTGTGGCACAAAAAAATTATCAATTTATCCCTTTTGAAATACTGTTAATTTTAGATTCCTATTTTTCCATGCTGGTTGCACACAAAGCTGTTTTTTGCAGTGTAATGTGTTATGCGTGTTCTGAAATATCTGTTAAATTATTTCTAATGGCATATAGTATAGAAATATATTCTGAAAGTCCAGGAAAAAATTTAGCCAATTTTAACAGAAAAATTCAAAATTGACAATTTTTTCGTAATACCTAAATATTTACATCACATATCCCCACTTTTAATGTTCTTTTCTTAATATTTCAGATAACTTTGACCTATCTGCTAAAATTCAGCAAAAGTTTAAGACTTTAAAATAATTTTCTTCCTTATAAAAAATTTTAATGCCAGAAAAATCACATTTTGTGAGTGCAGAAAGGTCAAATAATTGATTATGCGTAGCAATTTGAAACTTTTTCTTAGTCACAATTTTAAAGTGTCTTTTTTTAAATATAAAATTATAGCTTATTTTGTTCCATGCTTTATTTGGATAAAAAAATATTGGATGAAAAACGTTGAAGATGTAATTTTTTTTATTAAGACATAGATTTCAGTGCAAAAAGGTCATTAAGTTTATTTTGATTTGATTTTTGATTCTTGTGTGCACAATTTTTCATGATTTTAATACAAATCCAGTCTTCCAGAATGATCATAAAATACTTCTTTTTTAGACACCTTCTGAGCAGGCACAGATCAGGATGCAAATGGCTCTTAAAGCTGCAGGTAAAGTCATCTACTAAGTGACAAATTTACATGAATTTTCAATTTTTTTTAAAACTTGGTTTTCTTTTCATTGATTTTTAAATGAAATGAACAGTATGATATAATCCAGGAAATTGTTAATAATACTGTATGTACGTGTACATACATGGGCGTATTCAAAATTAAGTGCATTCACTAGGTATAGAGTTATTTTAGCACTATACTCACTTCTGCACCATAGCCATGTATTGTAATTAAAAATGACTTTTAGGGGTATTCATTAAATAGCACATTGTTGTCAGTGCCAAAGCCAGCAAAGTATTCAGCCCGTTTTTCTTAGTAAATATACAGTATATTGGAGAGATAAAATTGTTTGTTGTATTAATTTCACATTTGCAAAAAAATATCATTTGGAATTTCAATGTTTTCAGTACCATAATCAGATATTTTTAAAATGACCAACTTATTTTTTTTCTCACCTAATTATCAGCTGCAGCCGATGAGAAAATCAAGGAGCAGACCACAAGTACAAAGGAAAGTAAATCAATCAAAGAGCAGCTACAGTTTTCTAATGCTGTCAAGGAAATCGAGAGTTCTTCTTTTGTCCAGTCTACATTCTCCTCCAACAGAACAGTAAGTTTATTTTGATCTTTTTTCTTTTTATTCTATCAGGGATATATATACTAACGGGATAAGCAACTCCTATATGGCCATGTTTATTTACCCAAAACATCACGCACAACACTACAAGTTTTTCAAACTACATTTATTCCCAGTAATCAGGGTGTTTTCTGATTTATATCATTTATTCCTTTTATGTATTGGAATTGATTTATTAATGATATTTAAAGCATAATAATAGTATAATTTAAATATAAAGAAAACAAACACCGAAATCAGCGATTTCTCGGAAACATGGCCGATCAGGGCATGGGCTGTTTTTGCATAAAACAAAATTACTACTAAGATAAGGAGTATAATACGTGCTAAAAACAAATCTTGAATGATTTTATTGACAGATAATTAAAGGATTTGATCTCAAATATGCGATAGCTTATGAGATATAATTAAAGTTGACTTACGAAATCCTGCGACTTACGAGATATCACAAGACTTGCGGTAGTTGCCTATCCCAATAGTATATAGGTCCCTGATTCTATTATTCATTTTTATGTGATAATTATGTGAATAAGATCTGAAATATTGAGACTACAAGGTATTTTTTGACATGTTCATATTTCAATATGAAGGTTTAAAAATAATGCAAGATTTTCATCATTTATTATGAATCTGGAAGCATTTTTTTTTTATTGCAAGGAAAGTTTAGGTCAATTTCAGTATTTAAATTTGTTTTCATTCTGAAGTACATGTAAAATCTTATTTTTTGTGAATTGGTATGAAATTATTTTTTTTTAACCTTTTGAAATTTTGTTTTTCAGGACAAAGATAAGACAAGTTCAAAAGAAGAGAGTTTTTCATTTGGTACAGCTGCTGAGTTCAAACCTGACATGGCAGTGAAAAAAATACTTGAGGTGGATGACTTATCAAAGCTTGCTCATTCCAATGTGAGTACATGGTACAGTCATTGTAAGAAAAAAAACCAAATACACACAGATTCATATAATTGTAAAATGTAAGAAATACCAAATTGTCTACATTAGTAGGATCAAAAGTAAAAAAAAAAATACTTATCTTAATTAAAATTAGTAAAAAAAAACATTGAATGGAAAGCCTTCAGATATCAAAAAAGATAGTAATCATGAAAAAATTAGGAAAAAATCAGCAATGTAGAAGTAATTCCCTGCTAACCTTATACCTCTTTAGAGTAGATATATGTATAATGCCTATTTTTGGTGTGTATTGTAGCTGTTTGTGGACCCTGATGTTAAGATGGATCAGTGGATCGAGAGACTGAAATCTCTAAGGCAACGAAAACTGGAAGGAGAAGTGATAAAGTGAACAATGTTTTACTGCCTTTTGATGAAGGATGCTGCAGTGCTTTTAGAGAGACTAAGCAAACCATTAAAATAGCAACAATTTAAGAAACACAGTGAAGAAATATTATTTCATAAACTAAAACATAATTTTTGTGTGTTTGCTGTCATATTGAAAAGAAAAACAAAACAAAACAAATTTTAAGGATTGACACTGTATGTTAAGCTTCCATCTGCATAAACAATTTTGTTAAGCTGTTGCTTTCAGTTACGTTTTGATAACCTGCCAGTTGTACATAATTGTCATCTTTTAATTTTTATTTATTGAGTAGATAATCTATATACATAAAAAATTAAAAACACATATATAGTAATTTTTTTCAACCAGACTATTTCATCTTAAAACTGTTCATCTGTTACAATGTACCAATACAGCTGTACTTCTGTTTGTTTTGATGAGGATTAAACATGCAAAATGTGAGTTCAGTCTCTTGTTATCTTTATATAGAACATTGAAGTGTCTTTCAGAAATACATGTAAAATATGGTTAATCATGCCCTAAAGAATACATAACAAAGAAAAAAACTGGAGACCAACACCTAAAGCTTGACCAAGGACAGGTCATTAGAACAATCAAGCATATTATCTATTGAAGTACGAAAGTCTGCATTATATTTTGTTTACAGTTATGTCATCTGCATTTTTTGCTTCAATACATATATTTTTATGCTTGCTTATTAGCATATTTTAAGAGATTATATTCTTAATAATCATACTCCCATGTAAAAGATTGATACTGTATTTTGGTCCCACCTTATCCCCGGGCACCTTGATTTGATTTTTTTAAAAATTGATTTTCTATATATATTCCCACCTGAAATTAAAATTTTATTCCCTTCTATGATCCATCCTACACCTTGGGACCAATTTACTTATTAGGTATATTCCCATGAAACTTGAAGGAGTAATGGACAATCAACATCCTGACCCAGGGATGCTTTGTGGAATTTACTATATCTTCTGGTTCTAGAGAAAAGGTTAAAAGTATATAAAGTTTATAGAAAGGCAACAAGTTATCAGAAACTAATGGAATATATAAATTATACATTTGCACATATCCTATTTATAGATTATCAATTTCATATCTTCAAATTTTACTGATTCAGAATACCTGCATGGGTATTTCAGAAAAATACAGGTCTACAAAAAAGAAATATTGAGATTTTTTAAATTCTATCAGAAGTGTCTATGTTTTCATATTATTTTTAAAATATGTATGATACCTTGTATAAAAAAAAATATATGTGTGATGAAGCTTATTAAAAAAAAAATCCGGATCCCTGAAGTCTGTCAATTACAATTTTTTTATTTTATATGTCTCCCGCCATTTTTTAACCACAGAGGCCAAGGATTTTTTAGAGGTATGTTACTATTTTACAGGAAATTAACATTGAGATAACTTTATAGATAAGTGAGAATATTAGTTGAAAATTCACCGCTTTTTAAATTGCGCAATATTGTGTTTGCACATAGCGAAACCATCAAACTACTATTATATGTCGAGGAAATTCGAGTTGATGATTGATAATTCGAAGAAATGTGGGGGAGTTTTGTTGTTAAATACTGTTGTTTTATTTAAAGACATTGAAGGTATTTTCAGACACCATTGATCTGTATATTTTAGAATATCTTTAACTGTCACATTCAATTCCAGGCAATAAATACATTCATAGACGCCAGAGGAACAGACGAAGGAGAGACGTATGATATGGAAAGCAGACCCAGAAATTACGAAAGAAGAGTAAAACCAGCGGCAGTATGTTCAATTTCTTCCTAGTTCTGAATGTTTTCAATGAAACATATTCAAAGAAGTTGGTGTATACAACTAGGATTAATCCATGTTAATCTTGTTCATACTTAAAGAGTCTATATATTGTATTGCTTATTTTCTTTGTTTATTTGTTTTACAGACTGTGAGTAGAATTCAGCATGATTCTGAAGACCCCCTGTCATATACAGCCTTAAATAAGAATTACACAATTCCGAAAATGTCAGCAGAGGAAAGGGAACGTCGAAAGGTGTTAAAAGGTAAAATCAGTGTTCCGTGTTGAATTTGTAACAGGAAAGGAGAAATTGTAGAGCTGGACCAGGAACTGAACGTAGGACCCCAGCATCACTAGTCAGCTGCTCTATTGACTGAGCTATCCAGGCCATTACTATGAATTTTCATTTCCCGTGAGTCATTTTGTACTGCCGCGAGCCATGAATGGGGTCAAAAATAGTGCTGTGTGATATTACCGGTTAACCGGTGTATCCCGATTTCGTTCTTCACAATACGCATCGCGGTATTTTTTTGTGAATACCGGTTCGGGTTCGATATGCTATAAATTGTTACAAAACGAGTTATTTGCCCTTTTAAGATAAAATATGGCGGCAAGCAAGGTCAAGTTTGATTGGAAACCAGAGACATGTCTCATTGTCTGTCAGAAACGAAAAGAAGACAACTATTACATTAAAGCCCTTCATGTTAAAGCAGAATCTGAGTTGAGTATTACAACTTTATTCTTTAAGTTGGGCCAAAATAAAATTATAGTTTGTTTGGAATTGCCGCCCGCCTCACTGAAATACCCTCCACTCAAAAAATTTTATTGGCATAATATTGCAAATATTTTTTTTTTTACCGTTTTATCGTCTTACATTGTTTATTACAAGTTAGTTCGTTCGTCAAATAGCTTTTTAAAGTCGGGTTTGAGATCACATAAATTTAAATAACAATACAACGCTTCCTTCATAGTATTTATGATATAGCGATTATAGGTGACGATTTGACAAAATAAAAGCCGCCAAAATGTCAGACCAGGTTAGATTAGTGGATGTGAAAACATTCAAGCGTTGAAGAGCAGAACATGTATGCATCTCCATAAAAATAAAAGGTGGATAAAAATCAAATGGAATGATACACCGATACCTGGAAAGAGCTATTGTAATAGATTGCACATTGAACTTGAGAGGCTAAGTCCGTGATGTTCAAATTAAAAATTATTGCTCAGATCCCAGTTCAAAAATTACAAGGATAAGAAATGAAAAACGTCTGTCAGTCTGACAAGTCTGAATCGTAATGTTAAACAAGAGAAATGCTATGAAATAGACTGACAAAATTATTTAAAAAAGATTAAAATAGAAGTTTGACGCTGAAATTGACTTTTGATAAATGATCAGATATAATATCTGAATTGGAAAGATATATGAGTAACGTTCTGTGTAAATATATTTTTTAAATAAGACAAAAAAAATATAAATAAAATAAAAGGAAGAGGAAAATTAATGAATATCACCACTGTTCCTTGAGATTTTTTATTTTTTAATCATTTAGCTTCAATTTGTAAAAAAAAAAAAGAAATATCCCTCCCTTCCTCCTGGGTCTGAAAACCCCCCAGGCAGCAATTCCAAACAAACATTTTTTTAAGGATGGCCTTGTGCCACAAAAAAACTTGCTTGCCACTTGCTTACACACAACGCGATCAGGCAGTTGCAATATCAACTGGAGAATACATGTAATTTGAGTTTGTGTTTTCATTTAACATTGATGAAAAGCAAAATTTATTAAAATTTTTATGTTGTGATATATTGCAATACAAAATGAAATATTGCAATATATCGCGATACGATTTTTCAGCCGCGATACCCAGCACTAGTCAAAAATACGTGACATTTTGTGTACCACAGGTACATCTCACATGTATGCCTGGCAGGGCCCTAGAACTTGTGTCTTTGAGGTTGAATACTGTTTAAGGTGGGAGGAATGTAGAAGTTTGGGCTTTACGGACCATGGGCATCAGCCTGTATAGCTCAATGATTAGAGCTCCTTACTAGTAATACAGGGGTCAAAGGTTTGATTCCTGGTCTTGCCACATGTATTCTTAATATGCATTTCTCCTTTCCTATTACAAAGCAAATGAGAACTAGAGTAAACAGTGTCAAGGATAAATGTTTTTTAGAGCAAAGAATCATACAGTAAAACTCGGTTATAACGAAGTCGCTGGGACCAGTGAAATTACTTCGCTATATCCATTATACAATTATTGCTGTTTTTTTTAGGTCAATACAATGATTTAGTCATCAGAGGAGTACAATATACTTCGAAGATGGCTAAATCATTGTATTGACCTCAAAAAACAGCAATATTTGTTTTATTATATGATTCACTGATAAAATAATACAGCTCATTACTTGTTTGCATTTAATTAAGTCCTAGCCAAATACAAGAGAGAGGCAGAATTAAAATTTGAATAACCCTTACCAGTCGTATCAATTTGAAATGTTTTTTTTTTTTTTTTTCAATTTTAGTTGCCATGAAAAAATATATAATGTCAGTCTTTTTTATAGGATAGATTTCGAAAGGAAGAAGTATTATCAGGAAAAAATGACTGCCAAAAACTTTTTAAAAATACTGTATAACACACTTTAGGGAAATTTTAAGTCGTTGATCTCCTTCAATGGGTGAATTTAAAACGGGGTGAATTCAAATTACATCTCATAATTTCTTAAACAGAACTTAGATTGGGCGAATTTAAAATGGGGCAAAATTGTTCACAAGTTCAAAGGGCGAAAATAACACGGGGCGAAAATAACCCTGTATACAGTATGTTGTTCAGTAAAAGTGTTGGAGAGGGTCCCTGCATTCCCTCTTACCACCCTCACCCTAAAATATATATTCGTTTATGTTTTGTTCACATGAAAAAAAAAAATTATAGTCATTTAAATAGCTTTCCAAAACAATTTGTATCAATTTGGAATTTCCCAATCTATTTTTAGTTCAATGTATAGGAAATAAATCCTTGTATTGACCTGGAATGTCACGTGCAGGTCAATACAACATAGTATTTTTCTAACATAGTTTGATCTCAGCCAATCAGAGAGATGGAAATTATTCAATCATGTAATAAAATTCGTTATATCCGTATAAGGAATTCATTAAATTTATGTAGCTAGGGATCAAAAATAACTTCGCTATATCCGTGAATTCGCAATATCCGTGTTCCTACTAAACAAGTTTTACTATAATAGTATATTTTTGTTGAAGCATAATATGGCAAGCTTTCTTTTCATATGTATGCTGAAGCACATGTTGTCAGTAATAGTGCATTAAGAAAGAACTCAGCATTTGACAAAGAATTATTTTCTGTTTAGATTGTGGAATTGATACAAAGGGAATGTCAAAAGATGAAATAGCAGAAATTGTGGTAAGTTGAGCTCAAGCACTGAAGAATTATATTTAAAAAATCACTTCATTTATCAAAGTTTTGCACATAGAAGATGAATTTATTTATGATGAACTTAATGAAATTAAATGCAGAGAGCGATAGAGCTGTCAAAACAAGATGTAATAGAGAACCCTTATGACATGGACACACAAACAGATCAGAGCCAATCCAGCCAATCAGGAGTAGCTTCTCCTACATCTCACCAATCAAAAAGTGCATCACAAGAATCCATGTCATTGAACGAAGATAACCAGGACCTTCTGCAATCAGATGGTGCCTTACAGGATGGAAATCTGGCAATGGACGAGGATTCCAAACAACAGTCAGAAAATACAGGAAGCAAAAAGCCACCTGGTAGAATGAGTTTTAGATTATACACAGGACAAGAAAAATTAGAAGAGGCTTCAGATGTGAACAAGGACAAGACTGTTAAAAAAGAGCCAAAGACTGAGGAGTGCATTGCTAAAACATCTAAAGCACCTGAAAGTCCAGATCAAAATGGAGGGATGTTTGACAGGGTATTTAAAATTGATTTGAGCTGCACATTAAGACCATTCTTTTTTTCTTTTTTTTTGATATGAACCACTAAAATTTGTTTATGGCTATTTAAACTTTGGTGTGAAATAAGTACAATAAAAACTTTTTTACTTATACATTCTTTTCATTGACTATTGTTTCCTTCTATAGGTTGTCAGGACATGCAAAAAAGCTAAGGCAGCTGTTTTCAGGAACTTGACCCAAAAACGAGAGGCAACTCAGAGCCCTGTGATCATTCCAGACTCTCCAGAAAAGGTAAGATATGGCTTAATGATAAATAATCTTTAACAAAATATTCTTTATAATTTAAACCTGATTTAGCATGATTTAGGTTAATTATCAATTCTATCTAATATACATGATTTTTGACATGAACAAGCATTATGTGCTACAGAAAGTTCAGTATTTTTTTCAATACACTAGCTTTCTGTTCATAACACAATTTAAAAGAGACGCCCATAGTGTCTGAGGATGCTTGCATAAATAAAGGGTCAATATCTGAAGGTAAAGATTATTGATAATGATTCTTAGACATACTGAGGTATATTGTATCATTCAAGTTTTCTAGCATCATTCAGTGCTAATCGTTTGACAGAGGGAGAGAGGGAGAGAAACTCATAAATCACATTTTGATTTTTCAGCATTGACAATGGTTATTCTGAAATCATATATAATCAGTAATAGAAGCATTGAAAGTAAAATTTTACCCTATAAGAGATTGAGACACAGATTTGAGTGAACTATGATGCCTTGTAGGAGGAGCAAAGTGATGAAGACTTTGTACCAAAGGTGAATAAGAATTCCCAGAAGAGAACAATAGTGGAGAGCAGTGATGAAGAGGAACAACATTTTGTGAAGGAAAAACCAAAGGTAAGTACAAGTGTACTGCATATAAAAAAAAAATATAGCTTGTAGCTGTTCATTTTACCTTTTAATGAGAAGCTGAGAATTTAATTACTGTAAATGTATTATATTTTGTGTGTACAATATTGGGCCAAAATTAATTTTTGAACAAGTAAGCATAGATATGATTTAGCACATTTCTAAATATTCTTATGTTCTATAAATGTGCAAGATAATTAACATTGTACTTGAATTAGCAGAAGTTTTTCTCTGCCAAAAATGCTAAATAGAATACACAGCCAAATGTAATATGTGTACATTTTTAATTCACAACACCAACCTTTATAAGAAATAGCAAAAATAAATTTTCTTCTTTTAAAAGCATTTGTAATTGTGTACTAAGTGGCACCAGTATGCAACTAGCAAGTATTTAGAAATGATATTTTTAAAAAAAAGAATGTATTTATTTATAGACTCAGAATACAGTCAGTTCGAAAAGAATTAAACTGATGCCTTCTGGTACAGAGAAAGGGATGGACAGTCAGGAGGAACACAGATCTCCTACTGAGAAAGATTTGGAGTTTTTTAAACAGGTGAGGTGAAATTCTCACTTCTTAGCTTAAGACAATCTTAAGCAAACATTGTTAATAATAAGAGCCCACTTTCTCAAGACATTGATAAGTGAGACATACCTGTAGTTCCGTTTCAGAAGTTCAGTTAGGCATACTTATATCAAAGTCGTGAATGGGTTTAGATATTGCATCTGAATCATGTATCATTATACATGTAATGTTTTACAAAAAGAATTCAATGAAATGATGATTTAATATACCTCTTCTTTGTTTGAATAGGACCTTGCTGATAAGTATGCATGCAAGACACTCTCCACTGATCAAAATTTCAGGTAATTTACTTTATTTAAGATTACATGTAATGTACACACGTTTAGTCTTATGCAGGCCAAAAATACTATCTAAGAGATAAGTTAATATATGCCTTCTGTCTTTGAGCTATACATTCATTATAAATACCTCTATCTAGCGATTGATTTTATTTTTACTGCATCTTCATGTACATGTATATTCCGTTTCTTTTAAAACACAGGAAAACAAAGTCTTTGAAGGTGAGTAGAACCAGAGTTAAATCTTTAAAAAAAAATGGAATTAAAAATTCTGAATTTTAAAAAAAGTCCATTTTATAAGAGAGGAGTAAAGTGCTTATTGATGCCTAGGTTATAACTTCAAAATTTTGCGGCTAAAGTAAAACCAGTGCCTTTGTTTTTACAGAAAGGAAGAAGCAAAACTAGAACTCCTTTATATGCACCTGATGTTAAAGATATTGAAAGCTATACAAAAGTGATCCTGCAAGCATTTGAAATTTATCATCGGAAACTTTTCCTCCTCCAATCGAAATCATGCAATTATTTAGCGAAAGGGGAACCAGTCAAGCCTGGCCGACATATGGAGAAAACAATTGACATGAAAAGACGAGGTCAGCAGGAGGTGGCCATTACAACTTACATTGAAGGTGATGAAGATATTACAACTGAAGATCATGTGTATGGTCAATTCTCTGTGAATGAGAACCCCATTGATTTAATGGATGATGATGCAGTTCCCCACAAGGGGATTAAAACTGGACCAGCTAAGACAGAAATTAGACCTCTGAAATTGACCAAAACAAGAAGGAAAGTAAGTAAAGAGAAGGATTCAGTCAAAAACACAGTGAATATTATGGATGATGATGATGATGATTTAATGGAAGTGATGGACCAAAGTAGCCAGGTAGAGTTACCTCCTCTTGAGGGTCAGAAAGAGGACCGGGAGTTATCTGACTACTTTTTAGGACAAGACAGAGAAAATGATTCTGAAACCATTCATGAACAGAAACGTGTTCAAGACAGACACACTCCTGATATCTTGATTGCAGAGGAAACATTTCTGAAATTTGACAAAAAGCAAGGACCAAAGAAAAATGGAAAAGCTTCACAAAAAACCAGAAAACCAGAAAAGCAATTACAGTTTGATGTTCAAGCACTTAGAAATAGAGTAACTGAAAGTAAAAAGAATGATAAGGACCACAATAGTCAGTCTACAATATCAGAAAATATGTCACAAACCGGATTTAAAAGACATCATAGTGACATTAGTACAGCAAGTACAGATTCAACTTCTAGAATGGAAGAGGAGTTCATTCGAGAGTTATCTCAGAAGGATAAATCCATTAAGTATGGAACTTCACATCTGACCAGGAAACCTGGAATAATGCTGAAACCAGATGGAGATGTTTATGCTACGCAGATGTGTGCAATGGAGGAAAAGCATTCAAATAAGTTTGAATTCAATGAGGAAAACTCAAATACCCAGATGACAGAAAATTATTTTGATGTTGGAGGCATTGGTGATCAAACTAACTCGATCATTGTGAATGATGAAGAGAGTGTAGAAATGGCTGCTACAAAACGTGATGTTGAGAAAGAGGATCATGTAATTGAAGAAGTCATCACAGATGATTCAGAAGAGGAAGTCATATTTTCTGTTAAGCAACCCAAGGAGAAGGTACCAAGGCAAAAGGAAAACAGCAGCCAAGAAGGGGAGGTAAAACTCAACATAAAGAGAAGACTCGGACCAAAGAAAACAAGGAAGTTCCAGATAGCAGAGTCAGACGAAAGCTCCGACAGCCCAGTGTCCAATGAGGACAAGAAGGTGGAAAGAGATGTTTGTGTAGAAAGTGGTGAGGAATGGCTGTCTGCCAGAAACTGGACCATTAATAAACCGACTGTAAAAGCTTATACAAGGAGAACCAGAGCCAATGAATCTTCAGTAAAACCTGCTCCTAAGGTATCTAATCAATATTGTCCTAAGTTTTCATTGTATACTCTTGCCTTAAAACCACACACATACAAATCTCTTGTTTTGAAAACTTTTTTTTTGGTTTCTGTGTTCTAGGTGACAGAACTGGTGCCTTGTCCCATGTGTTATAGGAAGTTTCATTGCGACCACATACAGACTCACGCCGCCGAGTGTGAGGGAGAAATCAATGGTGAGTGTAAAGACAACTTCGAGAGTGAGTGTAAGAGATATGTCAAGGGTTGAATTAGAGACATCAAGGAAATATGATAGTTGTTGGGTGGTGTTAAAAACAAGTGAGAGAGGGGGAGGATATAACAGAAAGTGTAAGAAAAGGACAAGATTTTGTTTTAGGTTTGTATTGATTTGCTTGAGGAAAAAAATCAGGTATGAATTTATCATGGAAATCAAATCAATGGTGTAAGAGAGATTTTGGCAATGAGTGTTCTAGAAAGGATATTGGTGAGTCTAATAAGATAGAGATAAAGGGTATGATGGGAATTAAAGATGAGAGAAGAATCAAGTGCGAGTGTACAAGGATGTCCCAAAGTGAGTTTATAGGAGGACATAAATTAAGTGTATAAATTTATTTATTAATAGTATCTAAATTTATTTCTTTAAATGCGTATTTATAAAGTTATTTTCTTTATTTCCCTTACAGATGATGCCAATGAAAATATGGACACAAAGGCTGGGCAAAATCAAGGTACCTATATTCAGAGTATTGCCAGTAATAAACCGTGGGTAGATGAATGAGAACTGAATTATTATATATAAATCCTGTGCATCAGAGAAATATTGCACCATATTTCAATGCTTTCATACTCCTAGTAAATTTTTTCTTATTACCAGATTTAAAATTCTTTTAACAGAAAGAAAAATCTCTTAAACCCCATATAAGCAAAAATTTTCTCAGTATGATAACCAATGAAACTTACAGATGCAATCGAAAAGAAAGGGAGGTTGGTTATAAGTACATGTACCTCCTACCTGTGTATAGTCTGAGCATTCTTACCTGTGTTCTAAAAACTGCAGGGTCTTACCTGGAATGCTCATATCTAGGGGAACATCAGTTTCTTTATCAGAAGATAAAATTTTCAACAAAATCTGTAATATTTGAAATATGTTTCATAATATGGTATACACATATTTACACAAAATTTTTCTTTTCTTTTTTTCTTCAGAGAATCCATCTCCATCCAGAAATACGTAAGTTTTTATGCCAAAATGCAAAATGAAATCCTTTTGAAAAAGTTCAGTAAGTCATCCTAAGCAGCATAGAATGTCATTTACCAACCTATGAAAATTGATCCTAAGGAATTTGGTTGATATTTTACATAAGACCTAATATTAAAATAACATTTTTAGGTCACCTGAGTAAACTCAGGTGACCTATTGCTATCCGTTTTCGTCTGTCGTCGTACGTCGTACGTTGTACGTCGTTCGTAAACTTTTGAACATTTTCAGCTTCTTCTCTGCAACCACTGAACCAATTTCAACCAAATTTGGTACAAAGCATCTATGGGTGAAGGGGAACAAACATTGTGAATTTCATGATCCCTGCCCCCCTGGGGCCTAAGGGGTGGGGCCAAAACCACTAAAATTAATGCAATCTTTAAAAATCTTCTTCTTTACTCCTGGACATCAAGCAGTCAAACTGTTTGCATGATTGTAATCAGTATTGAGTCCTCTACCAAAATTGTGAAATTCATGGCCCTGGGGTCAGGGGTTCTAGTGCTAGGGCAGGGCTAAATAAGTATATAGTGAAAATGCATTATTTCTTTGAAAATCTTCTTCTCTGCTCCTGGGTATTAAATAAACCAACTAAGTAGATAGTTATGATGAGCAAGAGTGCCTCTACCAAAATTGTGAATTTTATGGCCCCAGGGTCAGGGGTTATGGTGTTAGGGCAGGGCTCTATGGATTATATACAGTGAAAATACATGATTTCTTTGAAAATCTTCTTCTCTGCCCCTGGGTATTAAATAAACTAAATAAGTGCATAGTTATGATAAGCATGAGTGCCTCTACCAAAATTGTAAATTTTATGGCCCCAGGGTCAAGAGTTCTGGTGTTGGCTCTATTGATTATATAGTGAAAATAGACGAATTCTTTGAAAATCTTCTTCTATGCTCCTAGGTATTAAATAAACTAACTAAGTGCATAGTTATGATGAGCAAGAGTGCTTTTACCCAAATTGTGAATTTTATGGTCCCACGGTCAGGGGTTCTGGTGTTGGGGGGGGGGGGGGGGGGGAGGAGGGGGCTCTATTGATTATATAGTGAAAATACATTAAATTTTTGAAAATTTTCTTCTCTGTCTCTGGGTATGAAGCAGATGAACTACCTTTATAGTTATGATGAGCAAGGGCCCTAATCTTGCAGAATTGTGAATTTCAAGGCCCCAGGGATTGGGGGGGGCGGCTCTACTTATTATATACTGAAAATAAATTAATTGTTTGAAATCTGCTCCTTTGTATTTATAAAACATTTATTTATTTTTTGATAGGCAATTTTAAGAGTGCCTTTTTAGCTCACCTGAGCCGAAGGCTCAAGTGAGCTTTTCTGATCAAAATTTGTCCGTTGTCTGTCGTCGTTGTTGTCGTCGTAAACTTTTCACATTTTCATCTTCTTCTCAAGAACAACTTGGCCAATTTCTACCAAACTTGGTACAAAGTATCCTTGGGTGAAGGGAATTCAAGTTTGTTCAAATGAAGGGCCAGGCCCTTTTCCAAGGGGAGATAATTATGAATTAGAGAAAAATTAATGGCAATTTTAAAAAATTTTCTTCTCAAGAACCACTGGGCCAGGAAAGATGAAACTCATGTGGAATCATCCTCAGGTAGTGTAGATTCAAGTTTGTTCAAATCATGACCCCCGGGGGTAGGGTGGGGCCAAAATGGCCGATAAAGTTTTACGTAGGAATATATAGGAAAAATCTTTAAAAATCTTCTCAATAACCACTGGGCCAGGAAAGATGAAACTCATTTGGGATCATTTTCAGGTAGTGTAGATTCAAGTTTGTTCAAATCATGACCCCCGGGGGTAGGGTGGGGCCAAAATGGCCGATCAAAGTTTTACATAGGAATATATAGGAAAAATCTTTGAAAATCTTCTCAAGTACCACTGGGCCAGGAAAGATGAAACTCATGTGGGATCATCCTCAGGTAGTGTAGATTCAAGTTTGTTCAAATCATGACCCCCAGGGGTAGGGTGGGGCCAAAATGGCGGATCAAAGTTTTACATAGGAACATATAGGGAAACATCTTCGCTAGCCAAGGGTTTCTGATACGCTACTCTCCTCATAAACCCTTGGCCTACGGTGTTAATAGAAATAGGGATTTTTTTCCAGAGTTCTGATTGGATTTCAGTACACCCAGGTTCAGCAATTGTTTTTTGTAAATGACGATATTTGCGTTCGGGATACATCTTCACTCTTTAACCTCGGAAATGAAAAACGCAAGTAAACAATGATCCGTAAGATAACATTCAATTCTATGAATAGCCATGGTGTCATCCAATATCTTCTAAATATGTGATTATGAATTTTTAATGAAGCTTCAGATTTGTTCTATAAATAATAAATAAACATAACTCAATTATTGCTTCTTAATTATTCTTGAAAAAACTTCGATTTAATTTTTTTTTAACACGTGTCTTTATTTCTGGCGATGACGCAATCTGTGCGTACCTGATAGATTCGAGATCACATGACGGAAAACAATCCCGTCTTTTGACTTCACCGTATGCCAAGGGTTTATGAGGAGAGTAGCGTATCAGAAACCCTTGGCTAGCGAAGATGATAGGGAAACCTTTTAAAATCTTCTTTTCAAGTACTTCAAAGCCAGGCTTCGTTATATTTATAGGGAATCATCCTCATAGTGTAGATTCAAGTTTGTTCCATGACCCCCTGGGGGGTGTAAAATTCAAGTGCCCCCCCCCCCCCCCCCCCCCCAGTTTACTTTCAGTTCTGATCTGTGTTTTTCCTAGCCAATTGCTCAGGTGAGCGATGTGGCCCCTGGGCCTCTTGTTAAAATTTGTGCAATGTGTGGACCTAGGGTCAGGGGTTTATTTCACAGTGTTAGGGGCACTACTGATTATTGCTGAATATTACTGATTAGTTGGAATGCTTTTTTGTTTCCCTACCTTGTGTATGGGTATTCAGTACCCCTGCGAGGTGATCATGAATAATTCATGAATTTCCTTGAATTTTTCATGAATTTTATTCATGAAATGTTCATGAAACGTTCATGAAGATCCTATGAACTTATTATTGGACATTTTCAAATCAATAAACCAAGCTAAGCAACTGCTAAGTGTATTGTTATGATGATCAATGGTGCTTCTTTCAAAATTGTGAATGCCATGTAGCATCTGGCTTAAAACATGAATCAAATTCAATAACTGGAAAGTTGTTGCAGAATGCTCAGGTGACCTATAAGGCCCGTGGGCCTCTTGTTATTTAACCAACCCCTTCCCCATTTGCAAGTATTGATTTTTGCCATTCTACTTAGCAAAGGGTGTACCCATTTTGTCAACAAAATTTTTCATTAACTTCTGAATCAAACTTTTACAGAATCTCATTTACATAATAATCTCTGTCTTAAATAATCAGTGTTTTAGGCTGAAAGTTTTAAACAATGATTTTATTGATAGCCAGCCTATTATATAATAAATACATTGGTTTACTAATTTTAATTTTAATATGTAGGCCTGGACAGTCCTGTATTGTGTGTCTTGAGCCACTACCACAAGGATTTGACGAGATTGCCCACCCTCAGTGTTTGGAAGAAGCTACACAAGCTCAGCACCAGGCCGATAATAAAATGTTTTACAACACGCAGGTGGAGGAGCCAAGGACTACAAGATCCAGGGGGCGGTCCCAACAAGTCAAAACAGCCAATCAAAAGACAGATGCAGCAAATCCATTTGTGTTCAATATTGATGATAATTGAATTGTTTAGGAAAGTTGAATGTAATCCTATTGTTATGATTGCTTGTTGATTTACATTAAATATTGTTCATTATTATTGATTTGAGTTTGAAATTAACACTGTAGCGAAAAAAGAACATAAATTGAAGATGACTAAAATTATGATAGTAAGCTTCAGTTTCATACAAAATCACAACAAAAATTTGAGAATTAATTTGTAATCATAAGCGAGTCTGATGTATTGTACAGCCTGTGAGTCTGATGTATCGTACAGTCTTGAAAAATGTCTGATTTGGTACATATATTTGTAAGACTCCAAGGTCTGATGGCGACGCCCAAGTCCGATGGTCTCGCCAAACCCCGATGGCTCGCTGTTGGTACGGACGCCAGAGTCCGATGGTCACGCCAAAGTCCGATGGCTCATTTTCCTATGAGATGCACTGCGCTAAAGTGCGATGGTCTGACACGCCAAAGCCTGATGGTGGGGAGAAACAATCGACGTTTGAGAGGTCACAATAATTCGACGTCAATCCTTGACGCCGTTTTCTTGCATTCAAATGTCATCATTTCCGAATTTATCCTTGCATACGTTTTTATTTATTTTGAGCATTGCTTAATGTTTCGGAGATAAAAGCATAAGTCCTCGCACACCTCTCAACTGTTTAGGGTTAGTCCTTTTAATTGCTTTGATTTAGGGTTAGTCCTCGCACACTAGTCGAGTTATTAGGGTTAGTATCGCACCCACCCAAGATATCTAGATAGCTATATAGTTGTTAAGCGTACACACTTTTCTGGCGATTAGGGTTGTTTCGCACCTATCTGAGAGATAATGGTTAGTTTTGACATGTTAATTATAAATACTTATTTAAAACCTTGGCATGGTGCGGCATTGTAGTTTGGCGCATTAATTAGTACTATGACGTCATAAACGTTAATTTGTTTTCAGCACCATCGGACTTTGGCGTGTCAAACCATCGGGGTTTGGCGCAGACTCTCGGACTTTGGCGTGAACATCAGACATTGGAGTCCCATTGCGCTTTGGAGTCCTACATATTTTTAATCAGCTATAACTTGAACCACATCATCCCAGCTTTTGTGGTTTACCTGTCTAGTACCAGGACAGAACAGTGCATGAGAGAAGCTAGTTTGGTGACCTTAATATTAATGTACTTTGAAACCACAATAGACCCATTAATTTATATTTTCAAGGAAATTTTAAATGTCAAACTTCAAGACAAATTTAAGGTTTAACTTCTTCAACCATGCAATTACAAACCAGTATTTTTTCTCAACCCAACAAAATTTGACCCCATGTTCAGAAATTACATGTTTATATTGTACGTACGCTGTATAGGTCAATGATGAATATGACTACCATTGAGTGAATTTGTTTTACTTTTATGTCTTACAAAGTTTAAAAAGAAGAATGAGTTTTACATTGGAAACATGACCTTTATGAAAGCAGATCCATATCCAGATATTAAATGTTATTGAGGAAGGTTCATGTACTACCAAAGCAAGTGAGTGTCTAACCGATCATAAGTGCAATAGATCAAATGATATTTCTTTGAATTTATGCCAATGCGGGAAAGGACCAGGAAGTTACAAAGGAAGTACATGAACATACATAGTGGCATTTCAGCTCTAGAAAAGAACATGTAAATAAGTAACATGTATTTTGTCAAAATAAGACAGTTATTAACTGTCACAGTGGCAAATTAATGACAAGGGAAAGAGGTATTTTACCTCAGTAATTGTCAGTCTTTGTCAGTAAAAGAAGACTAACCTAAAATGTTTAATGATTAGTGTTAGGCTTTCATACTAGATGTGCTTTTGTTATCCCAAGACCTGTTTTCTAGCATCAACATTACTGATCTTATGACCTTGACCTGGAAGATTGACCTCTGGTCATAAGCTACATGCCATACTGTGTCAAGAGTGTTTCACAAACACAATCCTGTTTTTATTTGTTTTATTTATTTTTCCTTTATTCTGCACCCTTCCAAATTCTCCACATTCATCAAAAAATAATGTTCTTTCTAAATGAAATCCGGAAATACGCCATTCCGTGTCTGAATTTTACAATCTCCAGATACGCCCCCTCATTAGCATACAATTTTAGCAAGATGGCGGAAGGGAGAAACGTCGATAAAGGAATATAAACAAACATGAGTATTTTTAGATACCAAGGTGAGTTTGGAATTTGTTATCTTTTACATAAGTATTAACTTAAGTGTTGACAAATTGCGATGCAGTATGATTTTGATTATCAGGTATGCGACTAAAGAATGTGTCCTCATTTATTTTTGACAGTTTGTTAAAGATGTCAAATGGCTGCGGACTTTGATACTCAAAACCAAAACAAATTATCGTACTATTCGTCCACAAAATGGAAAGGACGTTAATTAAAAAGAAAAATGTACCACAATGAGATTAGATATGTGTGATAGTTTACCGCCTACCTCCATCATAACATCGAGTGGGAGTTTGCTGGAGGGTAACCATGAGTCGGATATTTCTGTTTTAAAATCCAGGGTTCGAAAGTGCAATTTTGATGAGGATTCAAAAAAGCCATGCTTTTCTGATATTCCATCTTCTCCTGAAAGTGGTTCTGAACATGAGTTTTGTTCAACAAATTTCACTGATCAAGGAATGTGTTCACATTTATCTAACTCAGGAGAGAGTGATGTTCATTCAGATTTTAAAAGGTCAAAAAGTGAAAATGGAGTTTCAGAATCAGATATTACCAAGCTAGACTGTGATGCAAATGAACAGAATCTCAAGCAAAATGGTATAGCCAAATCACAAAGTGATTCAAACTTTTCCAATGTTAAGAGAGCAGATGCAAAGGAGCTGAAATCTGGACTTCTTATATCGCCGATTTCCCTCACTCAAGATTTACCCATAACTGTTGGTCAAGAAGATGATAACCGTCTTAGTTCAGTGTTGGAAAAGATCTCCACACCACTTGTTTATTTGCCAAACACTCGCCAACTTGTTACGGAAACATCTAAAGATAGCATCGATTCAAAAAGTGAGACAAATTTAGATGTGAACAATGTTACAGAGACAGGAAGTGAAGAGGACAGTACCAGCATCTGTGACAAATGGAAACTGGTGAATTTACAGGACACCTCGAGTATTGGAGAAACAGATTCCCTGTTAAGACTTAAAGATCCAGATCAGCTCACCTGTAACAGTTTTGACCTGGAGGGATCTTTCCACAGAGTCCAGACCGGAGATTCTTTATTGAGGACGTTTAACGATGCTTCCAGTTTGTCTAGCTTGAGCACCTGTACTGATTTCTCAGTTTCCGCAGTGTCAGTAGGCGATGATGCAAGTGATGGGACGGGCATGTGTTTAGACACAGGTGACGGGAATTTCATTGAGGTTAATCTCCATTCAAGGAATTCATTTGATCGCTGCAAAAATAACTCATCAGATAGTGGGATTGAAGAACAAGGAGCCAAACCAAAGAGAAGAGGCATCTCAGGATTTTTATCAAGGTAATATATATATTATCTATATATATCCTTATCGTTAAAAAATGTCGGAGTTAAAGTTCATAATAAATTTAATAATAAACTGTTAAAACAGGAAATTATATAAAAGGATATTATAAGTTTCTCACTGAATGACAAGAATGTGCAAACCAGTACATTTACGTCTAGAGGAAGCTTTTACTTTAAATAACTACCTGTATGTAAAATGTCATTGTATGTGAAGCATGTATGAAAATACTAAAGAAATACGTGCTTTTGACAGGGGATTATTTTCACGCAAGTCTAAGGAGGAAGAGGAGGACCAAGGCTGGAAGCTTTTTGGGCGGGTCCCACCAAAGCAGGGTGTGGTCAAACCTCCTCAACAGATCTCCAATGAATATCAACAACGAAATGCTCTTCAGAACCCCAACCGGACCAAGAAGTCTGACGTAGAAGTCATGTCGACCACAGCGCTCATTCTGGAGAACAGACCACAGTAAGTACAAAAGATACTGGTCCATTATAATTAATTAAATAAACAAGCAAACATGGACTGCCTGTATAGGTCATGGAAGGGAAATGATTGATTCTGTTGGGATACATGGATATAGATCTATATAGCGTGATATAGTTACTTGCAGCAGGGGTTTGCCTGACAACAATATACATAAAAGCTAGATCATTTTTTCCCCCAAATGAATGTTATTAGACATTACATGTATTAATTAATCAATCTAATTTAAGATTTTGCCAATTAAGATGATGTGTTTCTGTCTAAACAAAAGGGGGAGGGGGATAAATTGTTTAAATTTGGGATGCACTCAAAGAAACTGACCTGTTAAATTTGTATTTATGTCATTCAGTGAAGTACCAAGTAAATAAAATTAAATCTTTAATGAAGTATCCCTGTTTGTTTCCTAGAAACTTACCCACAAAAGATCCAGAGGAGGCTGAGAGACACCGGTTACAATATGAAGCCATGATAGAAGCCGCTAAAAAGAAAGGTACAGTAAAGCATTCTTTTATTTTATTTCAGTCAGAAATGTTGCCTGCTTTGCCCATTGTATTATAGTATACCTTGTTGAAATAAAATTTAAATATGTTTTGATGGTGATTGATAAAAAAAAAAAAATACAACTTACTAACACTTGACCCGTCTACAAAAAGAAAGTAGATCAGGTGAGTGTATATGATTTAAAGTCTTCCTCATTTTTAAACTTGTTGAAATTCATGGATATTTATAGGTTAGGTAAATATATAGTGTTTACTAAAAAGAGATGTTAGCTGATGCATAAAAAAAATTGGTTTATAAGCATTGCTGTGTCATGAAGGATAGTGACACATGATCTTGACCTGTATTTGATGTCAATATGTAACCACAACAATGTTTAACATGAATTTGTCTGAGTTAGGTGTAACAGTTCAAGATCGTACACAACTGACAGGAAACTCGCATTGTAGAAAAACTATGACAGACATAATAGTTCCTGTTTGTGTCACAACTCGACAATGTACTAAGCAGAACATTTATTTACTTAGTTTTGTTTTGTCCCATTTAAGTTTAAAATGAAAACATTTTTTTTTAAATGGGAAATAATGAGTGTCCTTAGAGAAGTTCTCTTGAGTGTATAAAGTAAAAGGGTGTATGAATTGCTATACTGATACATGTGCTATGATTGATGAAGGAGAATGAATCATTCAATTGAGAATGAAGAATAGGCATGATAATTTTCAAGATATATCTAAGTGACTGATATTAAGAAATAGCTTTGATGTCTCCTCTATTCAATTTGGACAACAAAAACATGCGGCAAAAGAAAGAGAAAACAAATTAGGCACACACCACGATATATTTATTTTAGATAAAAGATGAGGCATGATGGTCTAGGTGTGTTACTGGTAGATATTACTGCCTTATTGATAATTGTATAATTTATTTTAAAAAACAAAAAAACAAAAAACCCTAAAAACAAAAAACTGAGAATTACTTAAAATGATTAAAATGCCTTTTATAGTTTTATTATATTATAATTTATTATAATCATTATTTATATTATAAAATATTGTGTTCGTTGAACCTGCGTGCTCGTATTTAAACAAAACTATAGAAATAATATTAATTTAAATTTCCCACATCATGAGAATTCTGCTCTGTTTTCTGTTCTATTTCTGCTCTATTCATTGTATATTTTATCTGCTGACTCTGCAAATCAAAAAAATAATTGTCAGCTCAATTTTTTTTCACTCTTCACCTAAAAATTTTGCCTACCAAAAAAAGTAATAATATTATTATTTAACTGCTTGCCCCCTCGTACTTCTTTCATCAAATGTCCAACGAACTAGAAATCAAATTGTTGTAGCCTTAATAAGTTTCGTTTTCTCAAGGTTTTAGGGTATTATACTGAGTAAGTTGCATTTTGCATTAACATTTTGTGTTTGGTTAACAATGTCATACAACCAGTTGTACAGGTATCAGATTCTTGCACCTGGATACATTGATCTTACAGAGTTAGCTATTGTATCAGGGAATGTCCTGTCAATGTCATAAATCAAAACAATAGTAACCTCAGAATACACTAATGCTAGGTATAAGTGTATTAAATCTCATAGCTGGTGTAGAAAACTCCCCAGAAAAAAAAATGAATTGACCATTGAATGTATTGCTGCATGTGCTAAAAGGTTTCAAATAGCTTGAAATAAGTCACTGTTCTTTTATAACAGTATAAATCAATTTTAAACTGGAGTCCAATTTCTCTCACAGCTAGGAGTGTTGTTTCAGTAAGCAACAGGCCACTGAACTTTTAATGACCAAAGACATTGCCATGTACAGTATTTCAATTGTTGACCTATAAAAGGGTCTCACAGTCTGTAAATAATTCATATATTAATAGCAACTTTGGAATTAGGTCTTTCAAGAAAATCAATAGCTAGGTTTTGTACATGTACATATATGTAAATTTTGTATATTCATGCACTTCAGATTGAACAGGTTCAAAATCAAGACCAGAGAAGGAATTTAACAATAGATGTGATTATCTTCATGGTACATTGTACATGTATTGTATTTGTAAATTAAGCCATGGTTGTCAGATTTTTGTGTATTTTAGCATCTGAGTAGAAAGATTGGCCTGAGGCATTGAACAACCATCCAATTTAATGTTTACTTGGTAGTGAATGTAGTTTCAGTATTTGTCAAAAACAAAAATTTCAAATTACTGTAGATGTTTTTGTTGTCCTTGAGTGGTCCAAGTTAGATGCCTGAGGGTTTGGTCATATTTCAATCTGAAGATTTTATAAATAATGATTCAAGGAAATATAAAGAGAGCATTTTTTAAATTTTCTCACAGAGAAATAAAAAATAAACAAGTTTTTCATTCTTCTGAGTTATCATTTTTATGAAATATTCCTATACACTGTGGGGGATAGGGTTGAATGTTAACCAAGGAATGTATTGGTAAATAAATGACATGAAAAAAGTAATGCTAAAGTATGCATATGACAGACATCTTTTTATACCTGTAGGATTTTGTTGTTGCTATAAATAGACAGTCATTCAGTCTAAAAATATTGTAGAATCATAACTGTCATAATACAGCAATGTTCATTGATTTTGTGGATTAACTTGACCTATGAAAAATCATCCCAATGAATGATTACTTGTCTTTGTATTAGTTTAATAAACATTCAACATTCTCTATAAAGGAGTTATGAAAGAAATGTTCCCAGAGACACAGGAGTTTGAAGTTTTTATTTTCACTACTTACCAACATAGGCACCTGCAAAATTATGATTTACACTGAAGGCCACAAAAGGGTTCTAATGTTTACACTAAATAGTATCGTAAAAAAATATTTATTGACTACACATATTATATTTTGAAGTTAATCCTTTATGTTTTCTAATTTCAGAACAAAGGGATATAAAGTTGAAAAAGAAACTTCAACAACAACAGTTAAAACAGGAAGACCAGATGCTGCAGCTGTCTAAGCGCTGGGCGTCGGAGATTCTGCCAAACTGGGAGTCCATGTAAGTCAAAGCAGAAAATAAACAATAAGTCAAGTCAATGCTGGCCAGTGGATATTCTGCCACACTGGGAGTCTATATTAGAACATACACAATCTAGTCCAAACTGGGCAATAAAGACCCTCCATGTAAGTTACATATAGAATCACTATAGTGAAAATGATGAGGGGCTGAGATTCTGCCCAACTTGGAGTCCTTGTAAGACATATCAGTGTAAGTCATATTGATGATAGTACATGTACAAGCACTGTAGAAGATACAAAGGGATGTTGAGATTCTGCCAAATTGGGAGTCATTGTAATTTGTATCAGTATACGTTAGTTTTAATCCCTCTAGTCCAAATGCTGGGCTACAAAGACCCTGTCAAATCATGTCCAATCAGTCCATGTAAGTCATATTAGTATATACATGTCTGTACAATCACTCTTGTTCAGGAACATAGAGTTTTGAGATACATCAACTCTTGCTGAAGACTTACTCTAGATTTAGATACTCTGGTACTAATCAGTGATGGTGCTGGCATTGTGGAATTTCCCTCTTCCCCTGTCAAGAATAAACTGAAACTGATATTTTAATTGATATAATCATAAAATCAATCCCCACTGATTGCTTAATTGAGTTGGTTAATAACACAAGTAGGCATACTGATAAAGAACAAGTAATATTATCTCTGTTTGGAATTGATTTTAAAATTATGAAATGTTAAAATGAAATTACAGTTTTCCAGTGCTGTATACTTAATGATAAGATTATCAATTGGAAACCCACTCATTCAGAATGATTATTATGTATACAATCATTTATTTTAGGAAAAGTTCCAAGAGAACCAGGGATATGTGGTGGCAGGGACTACCAACGAATGTCCGAGGGAAAGTCTGGAAGTTAGCCATCGGAAATGACCTCAACCTCACCCCAGGTATTCCTAGAAAAGATTTCAGGAATGGGGGCCTTAAAACTTAGACGAGCTCACTTTTGATCTAACTTTTCCACTGTTAATTCCTTTGGAAAAAGTGAGGCTGAGAGCCTGAGAACAAAAGTGAGCTCATCTAGCTTTTATGACCTCCAGCCCTGATATTCCAAAGAAAAATAACATAAGTCACTTTTGTATTTTCTTTGAAATTTGCTTTTGAATTTTAAACACCGTTTAGGAAGGAGAAGTGAACCACTGTGTTACTCTGAAATTTTATTATTTTTCAGAGTTGTATGAGATTTGTGCCAATCGAGCTGAGGACAGAATCAAACAGACCTGTGATTCAGACACTGCATCAGTCACTGAAAGTAGGTCATACAGGGTGATTCATCTCTAATTAAGACTAAATTTACATTCTAAACTCAAACAGGAGACATTTTATTGAAGTTTATCAACTTCATTTGAATACACTACATGTACCATCATAATAATGCAAATGATTAAATAATTAAGGTAAAATTAATGATTGTGGTTCATTATGTTTGAGAAGAAACAAATGGCTGCTCTGATCAGTAATTTACATGTTACTACATTACACAGGTGTTCCTGAGGTGTCGTGTACCAATAGAGAGTCTAGTGTAGAACTCATCAAACTAGATATTTCACGGACATTCCCTCAGTTGTGTATCTTTCAAAAGGTAACACTTACATTATTTTAAGTTGATATTATAATTGAAACAAAGTTAGGAGGAGTACATGTTAAGTGGCACAATATTGTTCTCTAATACCTATCACAAAAAAATTAAATAAATTGTGCTTTCATTCTAAATAATGTGGCAGAATTATTAAGATGAGCTTAAGAGGTATCCTTAATTTTGTTCCTTTTCTTCAGATGTGACATAATTTATGTGTTACTTTTAGGGAGGACCTTATCATGATCTTCTCCACAGTTTATTGGGTGCTTATGCCTGCTACAGACCAGATGTTGGTTATGTAAGTAAACCCCTACCTCAACACCTAAGAAATAAATGAAACCCCTAAACATTTGATAAATTTCAAAACATGTATTATACTACATAAATGTTTTATTATACCCCCCGCAAAGCCATATAGGAATCACCTTGTCCGTCTGTCCGAACAGTGTCTGTCTGTTCTGTCCGTCTGTCCGTCCGTCCGTATAGCTGTCCGTCTGTCTGTCAATCTAATACCATATCTTTCACAAAAAAATTAATACACTAAGATTGCACATGACCTAAGGGTGTGTCATGACCTTGACCCAAGGTAATTTGGGGAAGTTCAAGGTCACTGGAAGAAAAATTTCATAATTCGTGTCCGGTCCATAATTTTGGTAGGTTCTCATTTCACACAAAGATTGCCCATGACCCAAGGGTGTGTCATGACCTTGACCCAAGGTCATTTGAGAAAGTTCAAGGTCACTGGAAGAAAATTTTCAAAAATCATGTTTCATACATATCTTTTATAGATAAACTTGGTAGGTTCTCATTTCACACAAAGATTGTGACCCAAGGATGTGTCATGACCTTGACCCAAGGTCAATTTGAAAGATGAAGGTCACTGGAAGAAAATTTTCATATTTCCTGTCCGGTCCATATCTTTCTTATGGATAAACTTGGTAGGTTTTTATTTCACACAAAGATTGCCCATGACCCAAGGGTGTGTCATGACCTTGACCCAAGGTCATTTGGGGAACATGGTCACTGGAAAAATTTCAAAACATGTATTATATCTTTCTTATGGATAAACTTGGTAGATTTGTCATTTCACACAAAGATTGCCCATGACCCAAGGGTGTGTCATGACCTTGAAAAAAAAATGGTCACTGGAAGAAGCAACATTTCAGGTCCATAATTTCTTTAAACTTGAAGTCATGTCACACAAAGATTCTGAACCAAGGTTTCAGTTTGACCCAAGGTCATTTGGGGTATATTTCACTGGAAGAAAAATGAAAAAGCTACGCTTTTTTGGATAAACTTGGTAGGTTCTCATTTCACAAAGATTGTATGACCCAAGGGTGTGTCATGACCTTGACCCAAGGTCATTTGGGGACGTTCAAGCTCACTGGAAGAAAAATATCAACTTTTAGTCCATATCTTTCTTATGGATAAACTTGGTAGGTTCTCATTTCACTGAAAGATTGCCTGACCCAAGGGTGTGTCAACCTTGCGAAGATTATCTGGGGAAGTTCAAGGTCACTGGAATAAACATTTCATAATTTGCATTGTATTTTTTAAGAAAAATTTACTTCTGAAAAACCCAGCGGGGGGTATTTTGTCCCGTTTGGACAGTTCTAGTTTTATTTTATCACAAAAGAAGTTTTTCATAAAAAAAAAAATTGAAAGCAACATTTCAGGTAATGATTTCTTGAAGTCATTTTACAGAGTTCTCTCCAGGTTTCAGTTTAATCTTATTTGATATTAATAGATTGAAAAAGCTATGCTTTTTTCAGTCTATTACACAAAGTATATGACTACGAGCAGTTTAAGACAAATAATTCATTTGCTATGTGTGATTTTCAGGTGCAGGGTATGTCTTTCATTGCCGCTGTTCTGTTGCTGAATATGGATGTAGCTGATGCCTTTATCTGCTTCGCTAATTTACTGAATAGACCCTGTCAAGTAGCCTTCTTTAGAATTGATGAAGCTATGGTAAGTTAATAAGTGCCAGCATTTCCTCTTTGATGGCATATCATGTAATCAGAATTGTCTTTCTTTTGAGACAAATTCATAGACAAAATTCACTTGAAGGATTATAAACATTTAGAAAGTACATCCATAAATACCAATTAAAGGCATATTAGATACATGAATATGACAAATTATGAAACAAACTTAAAAGGTACATAAATATGAAACTTATCAAAAAGATACATGTAACTTAATAAATATTGTAGACTTCTGATTATTCTTTAAAAAGATAGCATTATTTGCTTACTGTGCAATTTGTATGAAAAAGGAAATTAGCCTTTATCCATGCAAAAGCTTGTACGTGAATGATAGTAGATCTGAGTAGTATTAGGCTTTGAATTTCAACCATTTTATTTTCAGATGAAGTTTTACTTTCAAACATATGAAGAATTCTTCAAAGAAAACATGCCTGCATTGTTTCGTGTCTTTAATCGAAGTAATGTTACACCTGACATATATCTCATAGATTGGTAGGTATTGCAGTCCTGTTATTTTCTCATGATAACGAAGCTTTTCTGTATTTTCAATGTTAGATTGTTACATGTGTTATGTTAAATTTTGAGATCAATGAAAATTTGTTTTATAAAATAATTATGTAAATCTCATTATTTTTAATCTCTACCATTCAGAACAGTCGAAATCCGTTTTATGGCATGTCCATTCAAAAGGCCGGTAAAAATTATGATGTGGGATAACATTTCAAGAAAATTTCAACTGTTTTATTTTCAGATGAAGTTTTATTTTCAATACTATGAGCGTAATGCAAATTTAATAAAAGTCGGGATGGGATTGTTAAAGGTCACAAACACAGAAAAAATGGCCGCATGTTGATATATCCAAGTAAATTTGTTATAACAAAGTCATAAAACATGTCATTTATGTCCTGTTAAAGACTCTTCTATCCCAAGAAAGGAAACTTTTTAGAATAAAGGCTATTGAAAATAATGAGGGGCATTTTGATGCTGTTATTCATATGACTTTTTCAGCGTCAAAATAAGGTACAAATCTGGTTTGAAAAAGTTTGACTATGTAAATCTCATTACTTTGTCAGACCAAATGTCTGACAGTGATTAAAAAATTTCGACAAGTCTGTACCAGGGGGGAAAAATTGTAATAATATTTGTTTTATCAGATTTCATTACATCTATAAAATTTTACAAGAAATTTTGCTTGGATCCCCCAAAACTTCCTGATAACCATTGGCTGTATTTTGATTATACTAACAAGTATTACTGAAAATAAAAAAATGGTTCAATACTTAAATGTGCAAGTAGAATTATCTTTCTTTATAAATGTAACTATTCCTGGAATACATATGAATATACAGAGCCTTTTATATGCAAGAATTTTAATGCAGATGCTCCTTGATTGATTATACTTTTCATTTCCTTTCACTAAAACCAAAAAAAAAAACACAACATATTCTTTATCTAGCCTTCAAATCTTATCCAAATAATTAGATCCAATTTTATAAATATAAAATTTTATTTTGGACCTAACATGTTGCGGATTTTTTTGTTTTTTAGGATCTTTTCCTTGTACAGTAAATCTCTGCCATTAGATATTGCTTGTCGGATCTGGGATATTTTCTGTAGGGACGGAGAGGAGTTCCTATTTAGGACAGCTTTAGGTAATAGCCTTCAAAGAAAACACTCGTTAACTTTGTCTTAATATACTGTATACAGGGTTATTTTTTACCTTTCACATTTGGAAACAAGTTTGCCCCGTTTTAAATTCGTCCAGAAAGATTTTTGTTTAAAGTATTATACCATTTACATGTACTTTAAATTCGCCCACTTCTGACTAGGGCGAAAGGGGCGAAAATAAAACAGGGGTGAAAATTTCCCTGTATACAGTAAATGTTTTATACTGGCACTAGCAGTTGAAGACAATTGTAAAACAATGTTAACAGACAGTACAGTAAAACTCACTTTTAACAAAATGCCAGGGACAGGCAATTTTGCTTTGTTATAAACAATTCATTATATCCACAAGTTATATAACTTATTGGGAATGAAAATCAATTCATTATAAGCATGTTTTACTGCACTTATTTTTTTGTATACACAGTATTGAAGTAAAATTGAATTAAATATGAAATTTAAAGAAAACCAAGGAATAAAGATTGTCAAATTTTATATAGTTTTGAAAAGTTGAATATCATTTAGAGATGAAAGAGATGGTTTGGCATTAATAGTAGTTTAGAATACTTGATCTCATTCATTTTTGTTAATAAGATGTAATTAATTTGAGATTTTAAATAAAATCACAACTTTGATTTAGAATACAAGAAAAGCGAGTGCTAGTTCCTTTAATGCCACTTTATGTTAAGTCCTACACCATTTTTTATAACAAACTAGCTTTGTAATGGTATTTTCTTTGCTTTTTACAGGAATTTTGAAGCTTTATGAGGACATTCTTATCAATCAGGAATTTATTCTTCTGGCTCAGTTCCTGACTAAACTCCCCGAGGACATATCCAGTGAAAGTTTGTTCAAATCTATAGAAATGATCAATATGAACATCGATAAAAAGAAATTCAGTCAAATTCTGGCCAGTAAAAAGGAGCAGGGCAAAACTGACCAATCATAGCAATCTGTCTGCTTCTGAGTGATCATGTGACATGGTTGTCCACTTTCTCTGTTGTCAATATCTGGAATACTCAAATCATGTGTCTGTCAAAGTTTTATTTCATAAACATGTTGTCTAGTCAAGAGGAAGACTAGTAAAAATATTTTGTGATATTTTTTCATAAATTATCATTTTGTTTAATTTTGTCTTGTTATTTGTTAGAATTACACATACAGGAAAGAAAATACACTTGTATTGACAGACCACAGACAAATTTGATCACAAAAAAAATTTGCATTTGAAAATTTGGAATTGTGTCCCAGAATCATGAGACAGTCTTGGACATACAAGTAAAAATTTCTGTCTCACATAAAATGAAATATTTGTTGTAAGATCGACTTTTAAAAATGAACAACACGTAAAGGAAATCAATTTTAACAAGAGGCCAGTGGACCTTATAGGTCACCTAAGTATCGTGTAACAACTTTCCAACAATTGAATTTGGTTCGTGTTTTAAACCAGAGACCGTGAAATTCACAATTTTGAAAGAGGCACCATTGTTTATCATAATTATAAACTTAGCATGCTTACTCTATTTACTTAATACCCAGAGGTAGATCAGAGTACCAAAGAGAAAATGCACTTCCACTTTATAACCAGTTGTGCACTCCACCCCAAAGGAACCAATGACGCTGGGGCCACAAATTTCAAATTTTGGAAATTTGATCATAAAATGGGTGATTAATACCAAAGAGCAGATTTCAAAGCATTAATTTATGTACCCCCCCGACCCAAGGGGCATGAAATTAACCATTTTGCTAGATGCACCTTCTTCATCATAAATATATATACTTGGATCAATGGCATAATATATACTTGGATCAATGGCATAATATCCAGGAGCAAAGCAAAAGATTTTCAAAGAATTAATGTATTTTCACTATATAATCAAAAGTGCCCCCCCCCCCCTGCACAAAATGTTAAAACCCCCAACATAGGGGCCATTTTCACTATATAATCAATAGAGCCCCGCCCAAACACCAGAACCCGAGCCTGGGGCCGTAAAATGCACAATTTTGGAAGAGGAACTCTTACTCATGATAACTATGTACTTACCGGTAGTTAGTTTATTTAATACCCAAGAGCAGAGAAGAAATTTTTTTAATGTATTTTCACTATATAATCAACAGAGCCCCGCCCTAACACCTGAACCCCTGACCCTGGGGCCATAAAATTCACAATTTTGGAAGAGGCATTCTTGCTCATCATAACCGTTTAATTAGTTAGTTTATTTAATACCCAGGAGCAGAGAAGAAGATTTTCAAAGAATTAATGCATTTTCTCTATATAGAGCTCCGCCCTAACACCAGAACCCCTGACCCTGGGGCCGTATAATTCACAATTTTGGAAGAGGCACTCTTACTCATGATAACTACATGTGTATGTACTTAGTTAGTTTATTTAATACCCAGGAGCAGAGAAGATTTTCAAAGAATTAATGCATTTTCTCTATATAGAGCTCCGCCCTAACACCAGAACCCCTGACCCTGGGGCCGTATAATTCACAATTTTGGAAGAGGCACTCTTGCACATCATAACTATGTTCTTACTTAGTTTATTTAATACCCAGAAGGAGAAGAATTAGGGAATAACTAACTTCTAATTTGGTATTTGCGACCGTTAATGCTGAGATTGCCGGCGATGCGTAAGCGGAGCCGGTAAAACGGATGTTTGCGACCGTTAAATCAGCATTAACGGTCACAAATACCAAATCAGAAGATTAGTTATTCCCATTCTAATGCAATCCATGCATGTTGTTTGTTGTTTACGTCTTATTTTGTTGAATTTTGTTACGTGAAATATGTCACGGAGCATTGTGTTTTTGCGTCGCTCTATTATGACGTCACAATGAAAAAGCTTTCATGCTCGTTAATGCTCGTTTTACTGCTTCAAACATCAGTGCATTAGCCAATCAAAATGTGTTTTACAAAATAATTGCATTAGAATTAATGCATTTTCAGTGACTATATAATTAATAGAGCCACATCCTGATACCAAAACCCCTGACCCTGGGGCCAAAAAAATTCACAATTTTGGAAGAGGCACTCTTGCTCATCATAACTGTGTACTTATTTAGTTTATTTAATACCCAAGAGCAGAGAAGATTTTCAAAGTAATAATGCATTTTCACTATATAATCTATATAGCTCGGCCCTAGCATTAGAACCCCTGACCCTGGGGCCAGGAATTTCAAAATTTTGGTAGAGGACTCAATGCTCCTTACATCCGTGCCAACAGTTTGTATGCTTGATGTCCAGGAGTAAAGAAGATTTTAAAAGATTTCATAAATTTTAGTAGTTCTGGCCCCACCCCTCAGGCCCCAGGGGGGCGGGGACCATAAAATTCACAGTTTTTGTTTCCCTTCACCCATAGATGCTGTTTACCAAATCTGGTTGAAATTGGTTCAGCAGTTTCAGAGAAGAAGCTGAAAATGTTCAAATGTTAACACACTCCGCACAACGACAGACGAAAACAGATAGCAATAGGTCATCTGAGTGACTCAGGTGACCTAAAAAGTATTAATTTTTATTTTCTCTATCAAAATTCTAAGACTTTGTAAATTCTGACTCTCTTCTAAACCTGCTTCATGATCATGGGGCCTGATCCACCCCCAAATATTCTCAAATTACAATGTACTCCCATACATACCAGTACTGTACAACTTATGAAACAAAACTAAAATAAGAAATTTGGTCTAATTTATTGAACATTTCACAAATAACATATAGATTATTCATAAAGATTATTATTCTCTGATATCTCTAATAACAAAAACAAATGATGAAAAAATATGAAGATCTTGGAATGACATCTGACATCTAAATGTCTTGTTCACTTAACTCGGGCTACATGTATGTAACATTCCCTTATATAAAGCACTTAGATGACTTGGAGGATATTTGACCCCTAAATGTCTTGATAACTTATCACAGGTTATGTAACATTCCATCATACAAAGCACTTAGTTTTTACATCACAAACTTCAAGGCCTGAGATCTTTTGATTTAAGAATTCAAACAACTTAATATCATACATTTACATATTTAAGTAAACTGCCAGAGATAATAATATGGACGGATCTTAAATATTGCCAACTTTTTGGTGTAAAGTATGAATTAAAATTGTTTTGAAATAATGTAAATTATAGTATAAGTGTTATAAAAATAAAACCGATTGAAGACATTCAATACACACTTAAGGGTGATCCATGAACAATGATTACACATACTCTGCCCAATGGAATGAAATGCAATGGAAAAGTTGGAAATGTTTGTAATAAACAGCAAATAACAGCATAAATAATACAGTCATTTTATAAATTGCATCACTTTACCAGTATGTAATTTGCATATTACGTAATGAGAAATAGTGTAATTAGTGAATTAAATTAAAGCTATACTTGCATATTGCCTGCAGAGACATGCATGATATGGAAAAAGCAGGTAGAGAATACATCCAATTAAATATTTTTAAAGCAATTTTTAGAGACTAAAGTTTGATTTAATTTGTGCAGAATAAACCCTCTCTATCTCCAATAGCAATATCACTAGAATATCAGTTTCTAAGGTGACAATTACAGATACAATGTACATGTAGTTTGGTTTTCTGAGAGAAAAAGCAAGGAAATTTACACAAACATATATCACAGGATTAAACAAAATGTTAACAAACTTATTATCAAAGTATACTTGACAATCATTTCAATTCTTTTTTCTACAGCTTAAGAGAAGTGTTTGAGTATCACATCTATGTGTAATCTAATGCTATAACAAACAAACACTTTCCTAATCCCTCAATGAATTTCCTGTTCAGTGTTTTTCAACCTAGTGTATTGTGCCGAGAGTTGTTGCCCCTTGCTGTCATGCCAGAATGGCTCCTTTAACCTTTATGCCCTTGCTCTGTACGTAATCTTCAAGTGTCCGTGCAATTTTCTACAAAACACAGATAGAAAGGGCAGAAAATCAGATATTGATTTCTGGTAAAATTTCAAATGAATTTCCTCTTGTCTACGAACATGTGATGATTACGAACCATGACAATAGATTCTTCTGAACATTTCCAATAACACCTAGGATGAGAAAACCTCCAAAGAGCCAGGATTTTGTTAGCAAATTAATTTAGGATAATGGACAACACAGGACAAATTGATTGAACAAATTAATTGAAAATGGCCTGATAAGAATATAAAGGAAAGCCAATTTGATCCTGAGCTGGCGTTTACCTTGAAATGAACTGCACTTATCAAAGAATGTGAGAGGACTTGTGAAATTTTTGACCTACCCTTCTTTCCATGGAGTGAGCCATCTCGTAGGCAGTTTTACCATACTACAAAAATAATTTAAAAATATTTTTATAATGTCAAAACATCTCTTATGTAATCATAAAGGATCTACAAATACGTACAAGGTACACTTACAGCTGAAATGTTTCAAATTGAGAGAGCACTCTTCCTGGTATTTGACAATTCAGTTATTTTGTACATTTTGAGGAAACATCATTATCTTATTTCAAAACTAGCTGCATTTAAAAGGATGGTTTTAAATACTATTCCTTTTACTACTTATAATAAAATTGGCCAGTGGACAAGAGATGACCAGAAAATTAAGATTTTTTTTTTCTTTTGCTTTGTGAAAGATTTTTCTCCTAGCAATTAGGACAACAACATTTTTCATTTATTCAGTCAATAAAAATTCTCTATTGAACATAATACATTTTTTTTTTGAAAAAAATATTACTAGTATATAATATATGAATTACAAGTACCAGATTTTGGACAGTGATATCTGCACCCCTTTGTAGCAGTAATTCCACCAGATCTTGATGACCGTTGATTATAGATACCATTAGAGCTGTCTTCCCATCCTTATCCTGAATATTAATATCAGCACCTGACATCAGAAGGGTCAAGGCCACACTGCGGTTACCATTCACTGAGGCTAGAAATTTATTATCATCTTTGAATATCTACACCGACTTATCTGACCTAACCTGTGGTGAAAATTTTAACTTTATTTCTTGAAAATCAACTTAATCAGAAACTCTTGTCATAGATATGTGGTGCCCAAGTGGTGAACATCCTCAATACTTACCACAGTACATAACTGGTGTTTAACCTCAACATTCACCACAGTGTATAGGTGATGAATGTCTTCAACACTTACCAAAGCAAGTGGTATCCACCATTGGTACTTACCACAGTGTATGTGGTGTCAATCGCTGCTTACCACAGCATATGTGGTGTCCATCACTGCTTACTATAGTATATGTGGTGTCCATCACTTACCACAGTGTATGTGGTGTCCATCACTTACCAATATATAAGTTGTGTCCATTACTGCTTACCACAACATATAAGTGGTGTCCATCACTCTTTTCCACAGTGTACAAGAAGTGTCCACCACAACTTATTACAGTGTATAAGTGGTGTCCATCCTCAATGCCTTCTACCACAGTGTATAGATGGTGTCCATGCTCAATACATACTACCATAATGTATAAGTGGTATCCATCCTGAACACTTACCACATCTTATTAAGGGTGTCCAGCCATGAGAGTGATCCCTCAGGTTCACATCTGCCCCATCCTTGATGATCCACTCCAGGAGCCGAGTGTTGCCCCCGTCCACCGCCCAGTGGATAGGTGTAGATCCTCCCCTGTCATAATCATCATACTTAGCCCCATGTTTCCTCAGCAGCTTAACAGCTTCAAACTGACCAGCAAAACATGCCAACATCAATCTGTGGAATTTCAGAAATTTACTTTGTTGAAAAGATCGAAAAAAATAAATGTACAATGAAAACATCTTTATCTAGGTGTTGAGTAATGCACATTTGATTTTTTTCTGTGTGTGGGGGAATAGGGGTTGAGGGGTTTATTGGTTATAATGTTTGTAACAGAGACAATCTATTGCCTCTGCTGGGGATCGAACCCGGGACCTCTGGCTTGCCAGTCCAGTGCTCTACCAATTGAGCTAAAGGGTAAACCCACTAGCTCAAGCTAGTAGTAGGATGCAATGTATCTTTACCACATTTTCATGATTTTAACAATGACAATTTGAGAATCAAACAATATAGAAATGCTTATTTGTTGCTATAATCTTACATGAAAATTGGTTCACCCATCAAGTTTCAACTTTTTAATGATTGGACCAATTTTAATCTCATGGAGCCAAAACTGAAACCTCAATTCAATCATTAATTATAATTACAGATATAAATTCCTGTTTTGTAATATGAATGTTTTTTTTTTTTATTTTTGTTCAGTAATATCATCTGTCCTCAGATACTATACTTACGCTGTTTTGCCTGAATCATTTTTTGCATTCACGTCTGCTCCATGTTTAATCAAGATCTCCATAATACTAAAATAAATAAAATTTAAAAAAAGATAGTGAAACCTATAGCATTCTTGCTCATATTCTTTTTTATGTGAAAAAATCTTAATTTTTAATTATGTGCTTATACAAATGAAACATGAATATAAAGACCTTGATGCAAAAAAATCATGCAAACATGTATTAATTCATATCTTTCAACATAATGACATTCCAAAGCCTATTCTTGATCTCAGTCTATTAAGCTGTAATTAATGTGAATGACCACATTATCCATACTAAGTATTTATATGAACTTGTGCATTGATCAGATACCCATAACCATACATGTGACACAAACCAACAAAAAACCATGGGCTACACTGCTCATCTGAACACATTGGCTTGGAAAAAGCAGAAATCAGTTCAAGGAGATATGTTTTGAACACTTAAAGCTACATTCACAAAAGCTGTTTTCTAATTTCTTTGACTGATCATGCATAGCTTTAGATTTTTCAACATTTTTTGCAATATGTAGCCCCACCCTATCCCTTTGGAAAATTATTTAAACAAAGTTGAAGTTACACTACCTGTCAGAATGCTTTTGAATAAGTATGATTGATCATGGCTTTGCTGTTCTTGAGAAGATTTTTTATGATTTTCCCATTAAAACTCGTTTAGTACAAACACGATTATTGCGAATTCACAAATATAGCGAAGTTATCTTGAATCCCAAGTTATATCAATTTAACCAATTCCTTATACGGATATAGCAAATTACGAGTATAGCGAAGTAATTTCATAGGTCCCAGCGAATTCGTTATATCCGAGTTTTACTTATTCCCTTGTATATCATTTTCATTTCCCTGTTGTGGCCACTCCTTAGGATCATGAATTAAACAAACTGGAATCTACATTATCGCATTCTGGGGATACTTTCTTCTAAACATGACTTTGATTTTTCCTATGTATTTCTAAGTAAAAATATGGTGAACAACAGCAACAATTATGAAAGACAATGGACAAATTTGTATCAGAAAAGCTCACTTGCACCCTTAGCTCAGGTGAACTAAAAGCTCTCTAAAAATCCTAAAGCATCAGGCCCACCCTGAACAAGTAGATTGGTGCATTGCTCATCCTTTGAAACAAATTTTTATGCATAACTTTTCCTCTCATTCTCTTTTCTGAACCTATGAAAAGTGTAACACTTTTTTCAGACCACTGCGTTTTACCTTTCTCCATCGAAATCTTTTGCCCTGTTACAGAAGCATAATACAATGATCAAGTTTGACAAAGGATTACAAAAATCATCTTTAAGGTAGGTCACTCCTCAGCTTTTAAGAAAAGTTCACGCAGAAGCTTTTACTTTAAAACTACTTATCAAAATTCAATTTTTATAACATATTTATATTCAACAATGTAAATTTTTTAATATTCAATGAAAAAACTGCTCAAAAATCAACAAAGAAGCAAGATTTATGAGGGACTATTTCTTTTGGTGGAAGGATATTTAGCAGAAAATTCTGCAAATCTGCACATTTATAAAATTTAATGTAATGGAAATCCAGCCTCACATACTTTTACTTGGAGAATATTTTCCGTTTTGATATTGCTAAAAATATTTAATATAGGTCTTAATTTATATTTTTAGACTTAATTTTACACCTTCCCTCAACAAACTTTCCCAAAAAATGAAAATATATGAAAGAAGTCAAGGTCAAATTTACACCATTTTTAGCCTGAAAATCACATATTTTGACAAATATTTCAAAATTAACATCACTGACCCCACCTTTTTCTTTCATTATTTTAAACTACTCGATACTTGTGATTGATCAGCACTCAAGTTGTAAAAAGTTTGATATAAGAAAATTTTTTATTGCCTATTAAGTTTTTTAATACCCCATTTATGTTATTTTTTAGTGCAAAAAGGTCAAACAATAATTTACGCGCATTAATTTGCAAGATTTATTTAATGTTAAATATTATTCAAACTATTTTACGTAAAATAAGATTATATTTATTGCCATGCTTACATCTAATCAAATATAATAAGGGTTAAAGTAATTAACCAAAGAGATGAAATTTAAGTGCAAAAAGGTCAACTTAAATGTACCGTAGATCAGTAGGATGCACACTGACCCCCTATTTTCTTTGCGATTTTGAGTTACACTTTATGAGTACTTATCCAAAATATACTTCTCGAAAAATCCTTGATATAACAAACTTGAGGAGTGACTTACCTTAAGCCAACAAAGATATATTCATTACAATACTCAACAGGCCCTGTCCAGAAAAGATCTGTTAGTTATAATATAATGAATTCTTCAGTGGTAATTATTTCTTTGGCCAATTATAAGCATAAAGTACCGGTAGATATTTTTCACCAGACCAAGTATATTAGTACCTATTTGATAGCACATGTATATTCAGTTTAAAATTAATGTAGCCTTATGATCATAACCTGTATGCATACCCATACAACCTTATATACAGATAGAACCATCCAATCAGATCATTTATGTGATTAGAAATGGATTTACTCAAAGATACATGTAAACAACGAAATGAGGAGACCTACTCAGTGTAGCCTTTCTGTGATGCCTGCATAAGTCCAGTGAAGCCATACTTATCAGGAACGTCAATCGGTACATCTCTGGAAATAAAAAAAGTCCAAAATTGTGATATAACATTTAAATATTATGTTGATTCCATTTAATATACCGGAACTACTTTCAGTCCGCTATCAGTGAAACGGAAGGGAGGCTATAGGATTTCCTCTTGTTTCTCCATCAGTCCATCGATATCAGTTTGATTGTGTTAATTTTCTTTTTCCTCTAAAAGTTTGCTTTAGGGGACTAGTATGGTTTGTTTTTATCAAATAGTTTAACTAGCTGGAACAAAAAAACATTTATATCACAAATTATGTCCCCTTCACTTTCTGCAAAGCAAGAAGACAGCTAGCATGAGTCATTTAGGGTATTTACAAATGTCTCAATATCAAAATTATTTCATTTATTTATTATATAAAAGATTCTCTCTCTCTCTCTCTCTCTCTCTCTCAACATGCATACTGGGGTATATGCTTTTAAAAGTATGCAACATGCATACCGGGGTATATGCTTTTAAAAGTAATATACATTTATTGCATGATAGTAAGGGAAATATGAAAACTTATTCAGCCAAGCAAAAAGTAATCGATACCAAAACTCTCTTAAATGTTATTATACCAAAATTGAAATAAACATATTTAATTACAAATTCATTTTTTAGTTTTACTACAAAACCCTTTGTTCAATACATTTTCATCAGTTTTGTGACTATTGTGACCAGTTTTTGGGCTGGGGAAAATATACCCCTGCCTATCATAAAATAATCTCTTGTTTAGAATATTTATAATGAGGTATAATAATCTCTGTTATTCTGGCATTGCCAGTCCTCAATCCAAACTCAGACAAGGCACCCCAGAAACCCTTCTACTTTTATAATGTACCCTTTTACTTCAATTCTAATGAACAATCCTGCAAGTTATAAAGATTGTTTTATCAATTAATATTGTGAATGAATGCTAAAATAATGTTTGTTAAGACAAACTGTAATGCCTTCCCCCTTACCCCTCCAAACACACATTTGAACTACCATATCAATAGGTATATTACCTGATGTCATTCTTCCATGACAATAATACAAACATGTTTATCATTTGACTGTTTATCTCTACGTCTTTATCACCTTTTTATAGTTTTCTTTTTTCATTTAAAAATCTCAGCCGTTCTACCCTGGCTTATTTTCTCCCTGGCTTTATGACTTACACTGCAATATCTACATATACCTACAACACCCCACGCAATGATCAAAATTTTGAGATATATATTTCATTAAAATGCCATCCTATGCTTGGCACTCAATACCAGAATTAATTTTTCATCCCTCAGTACCGGTATTTCCAGTTTTATTACATTTCCTGCATGTCAAGAGAAACATTTAGATTATATGCTACACACAACCTTTTTTCTTCTTCTCATATCTTCATTGATTTTCTCCTGACCAAGAATGAATTTTATCACCATTAAATCAATTATTGATACCCGAACTTCTATCAATAAAAACTACAAAGCATACTGAAGTGTGAAAATATTTGATGTATGTAAATATAGCTGCAACTCGTTGGGTTCGTAGTAAGGACACTTGGGAAACCAATAGGTAGACTGCGTACTTTGGGAGATACGGTCCATTTCATACCGATAAATAGAAAGGAACAATTTTTAATAGAGATCAAACTATCTGTGTAAATACTTTAATCTAAATCATGTCTAAAACGATCTATTTACTGATTATGGGTTAACCATTATTTGACAAGAGGAACTTGATTTGGGACATATCCTTATATTGATATATCATTGAATTTCACCAAATAAAATAGCCTTGATAAACACATTACACATTTCAATACACAATCATAGAAATAAAAGGGAACATATTGATCAGGCTAAAGAATTTCACAACTGACAATAGGAAATTGGAATTCAATGATTTTCTTTCACACGATTATAAAAAATTTAATATATGGTATAGTGTGCACTTTGATAGTTTTTCTCCCTATGGAATGACAAGCAATATCTGTAAAAATGAAAATAATATTAGTTTAATAAGTAAATACATATGTTTACATAGCTCTTATACCTTCACTCACCTTGAAATGGTATTATACTAAAAGTTTTTTATAAAAATATTGAAATTACATAAATGCAAAAAACCTTGTACTTGATTTCAAGTTTTTCATTTTGATCTAACCACAAAACAGTAAAATGGACCCAGAACTCCTATTCATTACCTTAAATATTAGACAAAACTCATTTTTCTGATATCTTGATATTAGTCATATAACCACTACATGAGAACAATTCATTTTTCTGGGTAAAATTTTACAGTTTCCATGCAACATAGCATTTGCAAGAGGTTAAATTTTGTCAAAGTTAAAAATTTAAAGAATGTGTTGATTTATTACTTAGTTTGGCATACTTTTTAACACCATTTACATAGTGAAAATTCTAATAAAACTTTACTCAATGCAAAATTCAAAAAAAATTTCCCCAACTTACCATTTTCAAGTTTAAAGTACTAAATAGGAAAAAATTAATTCTTGAAATAATATTTTCATTTTTTATCTGAAAAAAATGGACAAAGAGGTATCATTCACTGACAGACTGAGAGTCCTTCAATTGTTAGCAAAAAGCTATAATTCATGGGCAAAAAACTATCATGTACCGGTAAAAACCTGCCTGATAGGTAATGGTATGATCGGCATATGGTCATTGTAGGTCTTCGTAGGATCGTCAGGAATGTAGCGAGATTGTAGTGGGAGTGTTGGATGTCCAAGAAAGTTTATGTGAAAAAAACATTTTGTGCCAAATGTTTTTTGGAAAGTAATAGACTTGTAATTTATAAAACTCGATCGTGAAAATTCTTTCATTACTTTTGTTTGTGATGACGTCAAATCTTTCAATTAAATATTGATCAGCAGAATGCTTTTAAATTTAGACCTAAACACATCTGAGAAAAGGATATACAAAGTGTATTTACAATAGATCTCTTAAATTGCTTATAGGAAATCCATATTGTAAGGTATACAGGCATAAAAATATATCCAATTTTCCACAGAAAAGTAATTCTTATCCTTTTAAGTAAATTTATTTAATAAAGTCCATAAAATAAAAATTTAAAATCTAATTTCTATTATTTATGACTAAATTTTCTTGTTGTGGTATATTGATGTAGACTAAATGTATTTCTAAAATGCAATGGTATGTTTATGCTATTGTACATTACTATATATTCAGCATTCTGGTAGATTTAACTGCTTGCACTCATTTTTAAAATTCTTTGTATAAACAATAATGTAGCAGCATATATATGTCCACAGTGAGAGTTTATTTAATTTAATTTACTTGTAATCTATTTTGTACAAACTGTTGAACACTTCTAATTCATCCTTTGTTATAATATCTCATGTAGGGAGAGGAATGCTTTTAAGTTTTTAGAAAAGGATATACAAAGTGTATTTACTAATCTCTTACTGTATATATTTTGTGCAATAAAATATGTTCAAATAATTCTTATCCTTTTAAGTAAATTTTTATATTGAATATTTATTATGGATTGTGTCTGAAGCAACAATAACTCCATATCATTGAATGCTGCTATTAAAACAGAAACTGGCATGAACTTCAATAAATAATGTAATCTAAGTAGATTTTTTTTGTTTTTAAGAACCCAATTTAAAAAAAGCTGAGAAATCTAATTATCAACATACAATCACATTTATGTATGGGAGTAATAAAAAATGAAATGGTCACAGAACTTTAAAAATTACAAACCATTTAAAACCTGTGTTACTTTTTGTAAATGATCATTCAATACACAGCACTATTAGTGATTTAATAGGTCACCTGTGATAGTTGAGTTTTTGGTACCACTTCAAACTTATTCAACCTTGTGAATTTTAAATGCATAATTTCATGTCTTACTGAAATGTTTGTTCTGTCACGTAAAAGTGAAAATTTCAATTTTTGTTAAGAGTAAGCCAGACAGATTTAGCTAGCAAACCAGTTAAATACATAGCAAATCACAAGGGTCAATATTCAAACATACATTTCAAGTTCAAGTAGCACATATGTATGTACAAAGTACTCACTTGCCCCCAATTCTGAAAGAAATGTGAAATCTCTTGGCTGAAATCAACTTCAGAAAGACTAAATTTTTCTATTAAAATAAAATCATTTTAAAAATTTTTTTAAAAAAATATATGGAACTTCATTTTTATTTTTCTTGAGGTTAAAATTTGAATAAAAGTGTGAAAGTTAATTTTTATTTTTAAATTTTTATAACATACTTAGAACCTTTTATAAATGCAAAGTTGTCAGATGAGTCATATACATAAAAGTGTATATGTACTACCCATCAAAAACCGTACAGGTATATAAATTTGGATTTGAAATCGGTGCACCTGCTAAGACAATCTGAAGTGCATACTCAAACTCTTAAAACTCCTTCCTAGAGAGACAATTGTAACCTGGGGCCTTTCCATCAGGTAAATAATTCTCTCCGACTTCACATCAAAGGCACCTCAGTACAAGTACAAGGCATGACAATCAAAGCAAAAGAAAAGGTTTTAAATATGTTTTTTATAGTCAGGTTAAATATATTGGAAGTTCATTGTGATTCATTTTGCACATTTTATGACACCCCTTGAAGAACAATTCAACAGCATTTAGACTTTGTTGAAAATGTCAGGTCTTGACATATGCATAAAGTCTTTATCATGCTTATGCTGCATTGTCTTTTATCGAGTTTATGTTTTGCAACAACCAAGCATAAAATTATCATTCAATGTGCAAATTTATTTATGTGACAGTCATTTGAATTTGAAATTAATACACAGACCAGCACATATACCTCGATCTACCCCTCAAAAACCAAAACAACCATTACATGTATTTCTTTAAAGGACCATCATGAAAAAAGATTTAATTTGAACCTAACTTTGTAAATACAATCCATTATTTACTAAAATTGAAAAGCATGGGTTAAGATCTTCATGCATGTTGAACATTTACACTTATGGAACACACAAACACACATATCTATACCCCCCTGACCTGGTGTGCTTTTTAATCAATCTCAGTGCATTATGTAAATTTGATCTCTCACAAATACCCGATTATCACTCAATGAACACCAAATTTATCAAATTTAGTGACAAACCAGGTTAAGGATTTGCCATTTATATCCAGCTTTACCTAATTAGTAATAGAGGCTCAAAGATAAAGCCCAATTTGTTTTCTCAAGGTCATGGGATCCTAAAAGTGAACCATAATGGATCTCATGTAATCCTAAATGTAAATATTATTTTAAATTTCACTTTATTAACAAAGAAAGCAAGTTTGATTGAAATGAAACAGCTAAAGGACAAAACAGCACTGAAAATTAAATGTTGTAGGTAAATATTCAGACAGCCAGCAAACTAAGTCAGCTGACCATTTCTTTTCCTCCATGTTCAATAAGGTTACTGTTAGTTATGGTTACGGTCAATAACATGAACATGGATGCAGAGGAATTTGGAAAGAATATGTAAGCAGGTGCTACTGACATCAGAATAAAAATACACCTTACTACTAATTGGGAAATAGAGATGAGTTGCTATCCCACCCATCAGGTACCCCCCCCCCCCCCTCCATCTGACCCTGACCCCTCTGTACACCTACCCTGTTTCCAGTATCCTCTCTATTTCTGTGAGATCTTCCCTAATAATGGCTCTGTGTAGGTGCTCTCCATTTAGTGGTTCCTCTGCAAGTATAAGTATATTCTTAAATTATTATGATATAGTGTATGTTGTTATTGCTAGAATTCAATATAGTTTGTAGAGATACAATCCAAATTGGTCTACAGTCAGTCCTCATTACCTCAAACATGATGGAGCTAAAACGTTTCACAATACATAGGGAGACATATATAGTTAAGAGTCAGAAAAAAGAAACTGATTTATTATAAATAAAATTTGTAATATCTGATAGTTCAAAAGAGGTTTGAAAACCAAAGGGAATGATAATCAGTATAATGCTAAACTGTGCTATACTAAAATCTTGTAATTTATAGGTGCTTGTACATGAATTCTCCATTCATTATTTTCAGTGATTATTAGTGATAATGAGCTACTAGTGGTAATGTCTTAGACTTACTAGTGGTAATGACTTGCTAGTTATAATCTCATACTAGGTGTGGATTCCATTTATTGTTCTCATTGATTTACAAGTGGTAATGACTTACTAGTGGTAGAAACTGTTAGGTGTGGACTCCATTCACTGTTCTCATTATTGGTCATAAAGCGGATCCTATATTTGTACGTGGTCTGAGGGTCTGCCCCTGTGACAACATGTGAGTGGGCATATCCTCTGCAAATAATATAAACAGAAACTAATAATGGTTTTTACAACATTTATCTATTGTGAGATGTTCTGAAAAGCAGTTCTCTCATAATATCTATCAGGTATATCTGTTTAAATCTGAAGTAAAGACTTCTCAGGGTATATTTTACCAAAAACCTGCCATAAAAAATAATTCAGTAAGAGTTTTTGAAATCAAGAACTTTTCTTCATTCCAATACGATTAAGATATACCGGTAATCAGGAAAAATGAAATATGTCAGTTTCTTTTAAATTTTTTAAACCGCTGAACCAGAAAAGTAACCGACATGAAAGCTTCCTTATATCTCATTAATTATACACAAAAGTGCATGGGAAAGATAGCTTTATTATGCATAAGAATGTATGAGAGAGATTCTCTAGAAATTGGTAAGGAGCTACAAGCACTGAGTTTCCTTTTGCCAGCAAAGTTAATTTTCTTGTGTAGTCAGTGACTATGAAGTCAGTATTGGGTATCAAACATAAGTACATGGAATATATAGTTTTACATTGGTACATAAACTTACTTTCTCTACAACAAACATGCTATAATTTTTTTTATAAACTTTGTACTTAACATAAAATTTCTGAAGACTAAAACAGTGATACTATGGGCTTTATATACACAAAAGACACAAGTTTCAGATTCGTTAAATGTAGAATGTTGGAATGGAAGAGAAATGTCTCTCAGGTGAGCATTGTGGCCAATAGCCTGCTTTTTAATCATGTTCTATAAATATAATGCATTGTGGGAGTCATCATAAGACCAATTTATCAGACAAGTTTCTCTAATTGTTCAGCAACAAATAACTAAATCAGAAATGAGTATCAAAACTTTGAATATGTTCCAACACTGATCAAATAGTAAAATCAAATATTGTGTAATATTATTGACAAAGACATCCATCAATGCCACCACTTAAGTTACAGCTGATCTTAGACAACAAGATCCCAGCTGGAAATTTACTACATCAAAGGTGTTCCTCATAATCAAAAAAGAAAACTTATTTGGGATTCCTACAGAACTAGAATAAATAATCAAACAGAAAACTAAATTAAAGAACTATTACCCATTAGACCACTTATTGATTGTTTAAGTATCTGTTCAGAATAATATTCAAGTTAAATTCCGGTATATGCACTGGAAACCTTGTCCAAAATTTAGAAATCAAAGTATTCTGTACATTTAAAAATCTTCATTGGAAAGAAAATGCCAAAAAAAGGAATACAAATCATCTAAAGCTATCACGTAATACCCAGCTTCTTGTGAGAGGAAAATGCCCTTTTCAGGGATTATATTATCAATGATTCTTTGGCACTTGTATTCACACTATAAATTCTAACAGACACAAAATAAGCCCATCATTGACTAATACCTCAAATCTGTATTTACGATTCATTTCTTTACAGTAGCATTAGTGGCATGTCAATAGAAATAGATTTATCAGTTATTCAACGTGTTACGTGATCTTTTTTCCCTTGAGAATTGAACATTCTATCTAGACAATGCATGATTGCCAATCTGCCATACCTCTGTAAACATCCCCCATAAAAAATAATTTGTGGGGTGTTTTGTTTGACTTGATTTGTTGCTGGGGTACCAGGGAGATTGAAAAAAAGTTAATTTATACTTGAAGCCTAATAGTACATTTTCTAAAAAGCTATTTTTTTAACAAAATTACTACTGCTACTTACGTGTAGACGTTTCCCCACTGATTTTGTCTGTCCTGTTCTTGGAGAGACACTTTTACCAATTCCTTGCCCCCGATTTCCTCCTTAGCTTTGTCCAATGCTTCATTCCAGAATAATTCAATGCTGTAATGGGTGACTTTTCCTACCACTGGGGGAGGTGGGCGGGACACTGAGAGAGAAATGGACATTAGGATAATACACAGTTTCCGATCTGTGCTTAATATTCATTTCTGTCTTATCTAATTAAAAACCTGTCAGTTTATGGAAACTGTTTGGAAAAAAAATTCAAGCGAATTATGATTATTTGATAATACTGTGTATTAGGCATGATAAGCACAATGATAAGTACAGATGTAAACATATATATAGTTTTTATATACTTTAAAATCACCTATTTCTGTGGGGTCAGAATTTTTGAGGTTTGAAGAAAAAACATTATTTTGTGGGGATTTGATTTCATTGTCAGAGAATGTATAGTAGCAATGCATATGAAATTTTACATTTTCTGGTGGTCATAAATCTTTGGGTCTCTCCGTACCCTGAAAACAATGAAAATTAACTCCCCACAAATTTAGTGATTTCACAATTCATGTATACATATAACTAAAATTTCAATGCAAGAATAATAAAAATAATTCAACTGGTCAGTAGTAATTTGTAAAAGCTACTGTATATATAATTGATGATATAAAAGATGAAATCATTGCGCATTAAATACCTGAGCATAAGATCTTTTAGTGACCAGATTTATTCAACATTACCAAGGACTAATGCTCATTTTATGACAAAATGGCATTTTCCAGAATCTTATCAATATTTATTTTACTCTTGCAATTTAATCTTGAAATTTTGGAGTTTTAAATCCTTGATAGTTTGATAATAATTGAGTTGTCACTTTAACCTAACAAAACAATTGGTGATTTTTTTCTTCAACTACGCATAATCTGAACTTCTAGTACTATGCCTTTTAAATCACAAGAATGTTTTGGTTGGTGAATCAAATTTGGATGTCTGTAACGTACAAACTCTATGGGCAATGAACCGTCTTATCTTATATAGATAAGATGAATTAAAAAAAACATCTTCTTGATTCTTAGTCAGTGGACTTAATGCGCAAGATTTAATTAGTGAATAGAACTTCCCAGATAATTCCAGAAACATTTACATGAAGAAAGTGAAAAAATAGCTATAAAATACTTCAAAAATATTTTTTTTTCCATCTAAATTTATTTCAACCTCCAATTTTTAAACAAAAATATCTTACAACTGTATTGACATGGGGATGATACATGTATTACTGCCAGTCAATAATAATAACATCAATCATAATAATTCTTGTAATGGAAACAATCATTGATTCATTCAATCATTCATGAAAACATTTATAACCAATCATAAAATTAATGACATTTTTAAAGAAAGTCACAAAAGTGCATTTCAATAATTAATTAATTTATTGGCTTTTGTGATTTTTTATATATCAAAGGACTAAATAACCCTTGCATCCAGGTCCTGTAAAAGGAACCTATCCTATTGAAAATTTGCACCTTTTTCCAGTATTTAAATAAAAATTCCAAAATGACATGTTGAATTTTTCAATATTTTTATATTAAATATATAAAAAAAAATTTGAAGTATTAATGATTCAAACAGATGTGAGTAGGTAATTAGCCTTTAAAGTTACTCTTTATTCAACAGTGTAACTTGTTGAAAGACATTACTTCCAAGTTTTGCAACCTTTTCAATATTTTTTTTCTACATTATACATATTATCATTTAATAAAATAAACTTCGGTAAATCGCCTTTTCAGTGAAACATAGGAAAGTTTATTTCTTTCTTTTTTTTAACTATAACATCAATTTATTCTGTTATTTGTAATTTTGATTTAATCGGACATACTGATAACATCTTTCTGCTAGAACACTTGAGAACTTCCTGTCAACAGTAAACAAAGTGCGCTGAGATGGATACAGCATTTTTGTACACGTCCAAAGGTCTCTTTTCGTTTAATCAATGAATTTAATGTTTACTTACGTGACATTGGAATTAATGCCCTGAGTCAAAATGCAATCCGTACGTACAATTTGCAGATATGGAATGCAGCGCTCTTTCCCTTGTCGCACTCTTTTGTGATCGGAGATAAAATGATTGATAAGTTTGGACAGGTCGTACGTTAAATTATTCCAAGACTTTTTTGAACACCACTTCCCCATTCATCATTTCTTGCAGTCTTCTAATCAATAATGGGTTAAAAAGATGGAGGAAGATATATAACGTCTTTTTCTAACACCAGAGAGAATTAATTCCTATTTTATTTTGTCCATTTCGTGCCGATTTTCGAAAAAATAGTATGTCGAAGGGAGTCACATCGAGCGTCTGTTTCAGAAATGAATTGATATATAGGGGTCTATTCATATATTCTAATTATTCGACTCTTAAATTCATAAAACAAAATGCTGTAAGTTGTCGTCCATAGATTGTCCCTTTTGTGCCTAAAGATATCCGCTCTATGTAAAGTTAACATATTCCAAGTCATTCTCATTCACATTCACACGAGGCGTGTATTTTAAAACCGTGAATTCATGCGACTGTATGACTTATCTATACGTAACAATTTCTTGTTCATTTATTTTCGGACTTTTCCGTCATTTGAAGTTATTTCCCGCCGATCTTAACAAGGATCAAGACAAGGAGCACACAGCAGGTGTGACCAGTCGGCAGGGGATTTTCACTCCTCCATGACACCTGACCCCACACCTAATGTTTTAGAGGCCCGTGTTTGCTCTGCTCCAAAATTCGTAAACCCCCCCTCCTCCCCCCCCCCCCCGGATAATTTTGCCGATACCAAAGAAAACATAGTTTCTATATGGGCGTGTCCCTCAATAAAAACGTCTGATATTACCTTTAAATTCTGCTTGTCAATAAATTTTTGGTAGTTGATACTAGTGCTCCCAACTGAACTTAAATATATGGCTGCCCTCCTCCCCCTTCCCCCTCCAGCTGAAATCGCTTCCTATGGGCCTGTTGATGGCCTTTTGAGCTTGAATACTGTTCGTTATCTCCATAATATATATTTCATTCTTTATAAATCGTGTAAATATCAAATACATGAATAACGCTTACTCCGAGCTATAATATTCGCTCAGATTTCGAGTTGAACGTCTAATTAAGACACAGCTCAATGTTTTGCAGAAACCACAAGGCTTTGCTCCTCTCCGGTAGCAAACCTTTGAGCAAAAATCAAAACATGAAAAGATGAAGAGGTTGCCCACCCACACCCTCACTCCCACATGGCCTTAAAATAAAATGAAAAAAACGCCACTGGATCACTCTTGGCATTTTTGCAAAGTTTGTTATCTAAAAACTTGGTTAATATTTTCATTACGGCAAATAGTAATTAAAAAAAAAAAGAAATTTACAACTTATCACACATTTTTGCAAAAGCATTCTTTTGCTTAATTGTCCCATCGTTAAATTTTACGTACCCTTCCTTTTCACAAGTCTTGGAATAACGGACCTCGGACCCCATTGCACTAAACCACCACATATGCCCATATCTCTTTCTCAATAATCAAATTGAATGAGTTTGAATTACCATAACCTATACTGGATTCCTAAACTTCATAAATATCCATACGTAGCGGGTTCCAGTAAATGTTCTAACAACCCTCCTTTTTACTCACTGAAACATTAACAGAAGTAAAGGATACAAAGCTTATGGTGTATTGTACAGCAGTAGCTTCGAGAAGTAGTGTAAATCAGATGTGGATACCTAAAAACTCAAGAAAGTTTAAGAGAATTTGAAACCACAACTTAAATCAATAACCTTGATGCATACTACATTTCAACACTTTGTTCAACCGCTCATTACAAAAATTAATATACTTATCTTGTCACTGGTCACTTTCAAAATTATTTAGTGAGAAAAAAAATTCTGGTTGTATATACAAGTAATCTGAAGTTGATATTAAAAAGATGCTTGAGTTTCAAATTAAGAATATCTACCAGTATGTACTTTTTGGAGATCAGATCTTCCAACAATTTGTCGGAGTTCCTATGGGTATCAATTGCGTCCCGTTGTTATAGCAAACTTGCTATGAATTCATGAATATATATATATGAAAGAGATTTTATTTAAAATTTTCTACGTGAGAAGAAGAAAAGACGTTGTGGCCTTCAACTCGACATTTAGATACCGGTATATCGAAGACCTATTATCAATTAACAATATTCATCTCCATTCATTGCCGATTCAATATATCCCAGTGAACTTTGAGAAAAAGGACACCACAGTGTCTGGCACATCTGTTTCATATTTTTATTTTACTCGAAAAAGGCGTTATTGGTAAACTAACACCAAAACTTTGTGATGAACGTAATGCCTCTAACTTTTCTATCGTCAATTTTCTTTACTTATGTAGCAATACCTTTCGCACCTGCATATATTCGATATTATGGAGTGTGCTCTAAGTTCGATCAATTTTTAAAATGACGCAAGCTATTGACCAACAAGTTAAACGGAAAACAGGATATCAATAGTTTGAAGAAAACATTTTCGCAAGGTGTGTAAAATGATATTATCAACAAATGCAAACTAACATAAGGTCATAGGAATTTTTTCATACTTATATTGTAGGTCATAATTTCCATCCTGAAATTTTTCCAGATTTGTTTTGTTTACCCAGTCATGACAAGTAGCACACAGGTGTGACCGGTCGAAGGGTATGCTCACTCCTCCATTTTACCCGATCCCGCCTTTATTTTATTCTATAGTGAACTTGAAATAAAAGACACCACAGATTCTGACACATATGTTTCATATTTCGATATTTTAATGCTGAGAAAAAGACGTTAATGGTAACATAACAGCAAACCTTAGTATGATAAACGCGGTGATGACAAATTTCCTATCGTCAGCTTCCTTTACTTATGTACCAATATACTCTTATCATGCTTATCACTTGAATATAGGGATTATATCTCCCACTTGACCTGATACGCAAGAGCATGCTCTAATACGATGTAAGCTATTGACAAACAAGTTGCTGAAACAAAGATATCAGCAGTCTCGTTTAAAGTCATCATTTAGAAAGTTCTATGGCCGATACAATGACCTTGCCAGCAAATGCAATCTACCATCAAGGCGAATGTTGACTGACTTTTTCATACTTATTGTAAAGTCATTAATTTATGTACACTATATTGTCTTTATGGATTTGTCAGCCGGTTTACCAGCCGTTCATGACAAGGAGCATATACAGCGGGTGTGACCATCGACAGGGGATCCATCCTCTAATTAATTAATTTAGAGGTTTTGTGTTTGCTCTGCTCCCTACTTGTATAATTTCAATGACTTTTGACCTTGATCACTTTTCGTTATTAAATCTATATTTTTTTTCGATCGAATTGTATCATGAGCGACTTACCTATTAATATAATTGAAATGTCAACATAGGTTTTTGAAAAGTTTAATTGGGTTGAATATTCCGTGTTCTACCCGGCAATATCAGCAACACATAAAGGTTTAAAAACAATGATTTTATAGAGAAGATTCTGTTCGAGGTAAATATTTCAATTGATAATACTTGACTTAGGATTTTACTGAAAAGCGAAGAACTTAAACATTGGTGATTGGAGTTTGACCCAATTTGCCAGCGTGTTACATTGTTATTATCTCATGTAAGAAAATTGTTGATCAGTCAGTTTTGGTGTTATTCATTTTATTGAATATATATTAACAACGTAGACCAGAGAAGCAAAGCGGTAAATAATTGATTAAGTATAGGCCAACTATCTAGACCGAATTTTCTCTTCATTGGTTAAAAAAAACGCAAAATCTCATCCTGACTGATTCAAAATTCGCTTTTAAAATTATACATATATGTTACATCTTGTAGCATTTTCATTAAAAATATGTATATTTATTGACATCATATACTTTGATATCATGCATCTTAGAACCGCAAGCATGAATGTGAGAATATCAATAATCAAAATGTGTTTTGGTATAAGCACTGGCCACAGTTAGAATGAATCCCATTTTCCCACAATATAGCAGAAATTGCAGAAATGCTTTGAAACAAATTTTGACAAAATAAATATGATTGCATTAAAAAAAATAAACCCATCAGCTAATCTGAACTGTTAGCATTGTTAGTGCTTGTGGTTACCTTTCATCCCCACAGTGGAATGGATAATTAATTTATCATCTTTTCTCAACATATTTTACTCACTTCAAATGTACATGCTATGTTAACATATGAAACTATCTGAATTGTTTATAGTAAATAACATTGTGTTAGAGTTATAATCTGTGAGTGCTGTGCTATATCGCCATTATATACATGTACGTATCACATTCTGTTGTTAAAATGGATCTATTAGACTTAAGCACTATGATTTAAGAGCATTCTATCTAACAAAACCTATATATTCCTCCATCTCTCCATCAACTTAGTCTTTCTCCTTGGATGCAGGCTTATACATATAAAGAACAGGATGGAAAAAGTGTGCTTCAATTGAATCAATTCATTGAATATGAGTAAATGCCTGCACTTATATATTTATGAATTAGATTTAGAACTCTGAATTAGTTCAATTTGAAATAATCCTTCTTGAAACATTAAATATGTGTAATATAACTTTACCATATCTAGAACTTAAAGTATTTTGAAAAAAAAAAAATCTAATGTGTAATTCAATATGCTCAAGATGTTGCTTACTTGAAGAATATCATTTTTATATTGACCATGTTGTCAGTGAAACCTGAGATTCCACAGAATTTTCCTGTTGATATTAACAATATTATAAGGGACTGAAGTGATAGTAGAGAAAGTTAAATAAACAAAAATGAATACAAGTTACAGTCTGTAACAGACATCTAAGATACAGTCAGGTGCTTGTAAGGTGCCACAGGCCATCATGTTAGACAAACCATACTTCATTGATTTCAATTATTTATCGGTATTGAGTGGTAACAGTGCAATTAATGTGGTAAGACATTACAGATAATGTACATCTTATCTACATACTCTGTGTTATCATGACATTTAGCAGTTTATTTTATTTGCATACCAAGGTAAAATTCAAGTTTCTTATTAAATTATAGCATTTAAAGCAATCAATTTTGTTTATGAGTTGCATTAAAATGAATTGATTATTTATTAATACTGTTTGAGTTTTAGAATACATAAGAATTTTCATTTTATGGAAATTATATACTATAGTTATGTTTTTGTTATCTTTTATTTCAACAATTATGACTTTTGGGTCAATCTTATTCATAATTTTAGTAATTCCGCTGCATTTCCTTTCCGGAAATATGCATAGCATTTCCGACATTTTTTTATTTCATTTCCGACATTTTTTGTTTTCATTTCCGACATAATTTTGTTTTCATTTCCGGAATTTACCTGTGCGGTAATTCAATGTTTTCTAAGTGAAAATGGAATTTTAAAAGTATTTATTACAAAACATTGATGAAAAATTAAATTAAAAAAACAAAACATCAACACATTTAAGCATACTTGAGCAATAAGTCTAGGTAAAAGAGTTCAATGAGCATAAACTTTTTCACCACATCTAATATGCATTAAATTAAATGTCAGTGACAGCACCACACTTATGTACAAGTCATTGATAGATTTACAAAACTCATATATTGTATTTCAATGATTTATTTATGATTTTTTCTTTAAATTTATCATGAGTAAAGTCTTAAGATCTGTTACTAAAAGTACTACATATGTTTTTGAAAAATGTCGGAAATGAAAACAAAAAAATGTCGGAAATGAAAAATAAAAAATGTCGGAAATGAAAAGTTGATAATTACCAAAAATTCCGGAAATGAAATGCAGCCAGTAATTCTGCATCTATATGAACAATATAAACAAGGAACAAAAATGGGTATTAAGGGGAAAAAAACCCATTTCTCATAGGAAGCGTGGTAAAAAACATTTTAATTAATTAAAAACATCTTAGAATACATATCGTGATCAGAAAACTATCTTCCTGATCATGTTATCTAAATGTCTTAATTAGCTCAGTGGAAAAACTTTTTAAGCAGTTGTCATACAACATTTTACATGCCATGCTGCCTTTTGTGACAGAACATTACAACATATTGTCCAGTGTCCACTTAGTTGTCAGTTTACAAAACCCTTCTTTCAACAGGTTGACCTTTCTGGTCTTAATCTTTCACCTGCTTGCATTGAGGAGGGATTTATCTTTGCAGATTGAGTGTTTTAGAACTTCATATTCTGATAGTATGGTAAATAGGGTAGCTAAAATAGGGTCACCTAGATCATGAAGTATATTGATTGTTTTTTATCACACTAAAACAGGACTGGTGATAAGTTTATCCTGCACGATGTACTGTTACAAGTATACATTTTTTATGTCTTCTGTGTACATGATAAGTGAGTGTTAATGTTTTGAAGTATGTAACATGTACTTTGTAGCTCTTGTATTTAGAAGACACAAGTATTGTAACTCTAGACCTCTCCTTATTCTTCCTTATTTGGCATACTGTGTCCTCTTAGAAAATTAGAGAAGGCTTTAATGTGGATGCAAAGTAATTGTTTATCTTGAACAATCTAATATATTCATACACATGCATTGTATGTAGAATATTGTTTCAATGTTCTGGATGACAAGCGGGAATGAGTGTACATTTATTGCATACAGTACCCGGTAAATATGAAATTTTAAACACAAATTTCTCAGCTGTTGTGGATTTTTTAATTCAATATTTGAGAACTAGTATTTATTCACAACAAATTTGATGTTTACAAATAATAATCCATGCAATGTGATCTTATGCCATAAATCTGATTTCAAGGATTTCAATGAAGAAAATTCTGAATCTCAATTGACAGAGTTTATGTTTTTATTTGTCATGTTTGTAGAAACATTCATTCATTATATATATATATATATATATATAATTTTTTTAAAACAGATAATTCAAGATGTCTGACGATGAAGTTTTATTTGATGATGTGTATGACATATGGGAGACCATTGGCAAGTAAGTAGAAAATTAACTTACTCATAGGATAACCATAACTGCCTGTGAAATTCTATGGTTAAGTATACTAGTTTCCTCTGGTGTAACCTAATGGAACTATAGGTTTCATGTTTATTTGTCCATCTGTCTGTCCCTCTGTCAGTTTGTCACTTAAAAAACAAACAAACCTTTTTTCTACATGCTTTTCTGTTTTACTCTTTCCCTATATAAGTAAAACCTTCAGTCTTCCCCCTATCTATCTCTCTGCATTTGATGGACTGTTATTTGATTCTGCAGTAGACCTGTATATAGTAAAACACTCTTATAACAAAGTGCCAGGGATGCGCAATTTTCCTGTAGTATAAATGTAAATTCGCTATATCTGTTAACTGCACAAAATAACTAAAACTCATGGGAAATGAAAATCACTTGGCTATAAGCAGAAATTCATTAGAAGCATGTTTGCTTTTAGCCTGCTTTACTGTATACAGTATAACATTCATGTAGTGAAACACACTTTAATGAATTGACACTTACAGCAAAGTAAATTTACATTCCCTATGGCTTGAAAACACATGATTTTAACAGATTTAACAAATCAGGTTCATAAATGAATCAAAATTGTCTCTCCTTTCATTACAAGCTGGTTTTACTATATTATATGGAACCAACTTGTTAACTTCTGCTTGATATTGCTATCTCATTATTGACCAAACTGATAATGCAACTTATTATACCCCCGCTCCGAAGGAGAGGGGGGTATACTGTTTTACCCTTGTGTGTCTGTCTGTCTGTCCGTGTGTCCATCCGAAACAAATTTTTCGTCGCAGTTTTCTCAGCAACTACTCATCGTAGATGCTTGAAATTTTAATACAATCTTCTTTGAGGCATGCCATATAGTGGGATACATTTTTGCTCAAATCCGATGTCAACTTCCTGTTTGTCTGCGCGTCTGTCCGTTTCATACATAACAAAGTTTCGTCGCAGTTTTCTCAGCAACTACTCATTGCAGATGCTTGATATTTTAACACAATCTTCTCTGAGGCATGCAATACATTGTGATACATTTTTGTTCAAATCCGATGTCAACTTCCTGTTTGTTTGTGCATCTGCCTGTTTCTTACATATAAAATTTCATCACAGTTTTCTCAGCAACTACTTATCACAGATGCTTGAAATTTTAAAACAATCTTCTCTGAGGTATGCCATATGGTGGGATACATTTTTGTTCAAAATGATGTCAACTTCCTGTTTGTCTGTGTGTCTGTCCGTTTCATACATAACAAATTTTCGTCGCAGTTTTCTCATTAGTTATTCATAGCAGATGCTTTAAATTTTATTACACTCTTTGTTGAGGCATGCCATATGGTGGGATTAATTTTGATATGAATCTGATGTCAACTTCATATTTTTCTGTGCATCTGCCTGTAATTGAACTTGTGTACATTAATATGATAGAGCTTATTTACATCTGAGCGGGGGTATTACTAGTGAGCATTGGCTCACAGATTTCTTGTTATTTATTAATGTTCACATCTATTATACTTACATTTGATGTTGTCTTCCCTTATATAACAAAGCTAATAAAATGGAAATTCAAATTTCTATGACATGCAGTTGGTCACATGATCAGACTTTCTTGAGTATGGAAAGCAAACTGCCCGAGCCATTTGGAAAGTTCCGATTGTGACGTCAAATGACGTAGATACGTTATGTTGCATTTCCAAAACAAAGTCTAAATAATGCCTATATTTCTTTGTAACATGACTAAAAAGGTAAAATATAAATATAAGAAATAAAATATCATTTTTAGAGTTTCATTGGATATGACATGAAGTCGGTACATGATCAAATCTACTATAACGCCCTTCGGGCATAATAGAATTTGATCACGTGACGGACTTCATGTCATACCCAAATGAAACTCTAAAAATGATATTTTCTTTCTTAAATCTATATTTCAATAATCATTGCCTTGAAGTTAAGCTTTGGGGGTATTAGCAGGTAAGAGTACATAAAAAAATAAAAGATTATTCTTATGTGTCACATCATATGAAGACATGGTAATCCATCCAAGGGAGCAATGATTCGTATCTGATCTGTTGTTCTATATGTGAATAGATTTTTACAGGAAAATTACTGTCCTGCTGTGTTTACAAAATCCCTCCTCCTAGGTAATTACATTAGCTGAAGGTAATAAGAGATATTGGTTAATGAAACAGAAAAACAGTCCAGCTGCACTGATATTTTAGATGATAGGTAATCAGTGATGAGTATTGACAATCTTTAACACAGGGTGTGTATCAGGGGAGAATAATCATCACTCTGTCTTGGTTCTTTATTTAATCAGTGTCAGTGTGTATCAATAACATGGATCACCCAGGAACGGATTCAAATGGAACTACCCCCCACCCCCTTAAAAAAATCTGAAAGCCAACTTAGAGTATTATTGTGACATACTCACTACTTACTAGGTTGCATATAACAAGATTAGAATAGTGGAAATAGTCCTAGTTTTGAAGTAACATACACAATTGAGAAGGATTTGGGAACTTGTTCAACAGAAAAGGGGGGGAAAAAGAGACAAAACATCATAAAACATCATAAAACCTGCCATCTGATAAATTACAGTACTACAACACATGTATAAATTATCATGCATGTTTAAAATTAATCAACACTTGAATGAGAGAATGTTTAGGAAAAGGGTTTTCTAATGTCATGACTTTTGAATTCTTGATATTAGTTATTGCTACATACCAATGCAAGGGTGAAATTTTGCTTAAAAATTGCATGGTGGGAAGGTAACAAAGTTTATAAGCAATGACTGATTGTATGTCGTTTAACGTCCCTCTCAGAAATTTTTCACTCTTATGGAGAAGCCACCACTTGATGGTGTAGAGCTACAAATTTTGTCCTATGCTAGGCACTTGGGGCCATTGGGTAGTGAGGGATCTTTTTCATGCCAGCACCTACTGCAACATGAAACCTCGGTTTATACGGTCTCATCCGAAGGACTGCATGGTCTTCATGTACCACAGTGGTATTTGAACCAGCGATGTAAGGATCGAGTCCTTACTTCGTGACTCTGTGTCTTACCACTGTGCCACAGTAAAAGCAATGATAATTTGTGAGGAATAATAATTGAATAAAAAATATTCAGCAGATTAAGGAGAAGTAATGATGGTGGGGGGAAATATATAGCAGATTTTAGAAGGATTAATGATTGTTGGGGGAAATATATAGCAGATTTTTGAAGGATTAATGATTGTTGGGGGGGAATATTCAGCAGATTTAGGAGGAGTAATGATAATAGGAGGAAATATTCAGCAGTTTTAGGAGGAGTCATGATAATAGAGGGAAATATTTTGCAGATTTAGGAAGAACGTTGATGAATCAGAGGAAATATTCAGCAGAGATTTAGGAGGAGTAATGATGATGGGGGGAAATATTCAGCAGTTTTAGGAGGACATAAATAAAATGATGGTAGAAGGAAATTTTCATTAGATTTAGGAGGGGCATTTATGCACTGTAGGATATGTAAAGAAGATTTAGGAGGAGTAATGAGGATTTAGAGGAAAAATGAAGAAGATATGAGATTGAGGAGGAGTATAATGAACAAGAGGACATATTCAACAGATGATGGATGAGCAATGATAAAATTGAGGAAATATTTATCAGAAAGCAGATTTACAGGGAGCAATAATAAAATTGAGGAAATATTTTTTTATGGATTTTGCTGGAGAAAATTGATGAACTTGAGGAAATACGCAGAAGATAGCAATTTTTGGAAGTGTAATGATGAATAAGAAGAAATATTCAGAAGTTTGTAGATTTTGGAGGAGTTATATGATAAACTAATGTAAAACATGCATTCTGCAAATTTAAAAAAAATTAAGGACATTTTTGAATGACTATTATAGACCATCTACAGAGAACAGAAGCTCTAATGAACATATCAAAATGCAGTATGTTCTGTCTGGAATCTGGGTGAATGTTAATGGAAACATCCTTTTGTTTGATGGTTATTGGGAACAGTGCTATGATCTTAGACATTCAAATCAATCAGACACTGCAGTGACAAAACAGGGATGCAAATGTCAACTTTTCAAATATTATTAACTTTTCTGACATTACAAAAGGACAACAAAAATGTGATGGATTCAATATTTATAAGAAAAGTGGTTTCTGCTCTGCAAAATCAGCTCACGCTGTGTAATATGCAGGATTTGTTCTGTGTGTCTTCTTATGGTTTACTTTTGATCTTGAAGTGTAGAGTGTTTTATTGACTATATATTCAAAGGGCAGCAATTATTGAGCATTGAATTTTCATTTTTTAGTTCACCAATTAAGAAAAAATTAATTTATAGACCAGCTACGTTCAACAGAAAGTTCAACAGTAAGGGTATATGTTTGTGATTTTTGGTGAGCAAAATAGGAATGGCTGTACATGTTCAATGTGACAGGAAATGTTAGAATGACTGTAAATTGAGTCCATTTGCAATGAGATTAGGAATCATGAAAGAGATGTAAGCAGCCTAATTGTGCAGTAATAACAAGGGGCATGGTATAATAGGAGAGAGGTTCGCAGGCCAACATCAACATTAGTGTGACTGATATTGATAACCGTATGGCATCTCACAATCAAAGAAGCCCTACAAGAGTTTGGATTTATATACCAGCGTGGATATGTACTGAGGGCTCTTTCTGTTGAAGACTGATCACAAATAATGATTGCTAATCTTTAATCCTATGAACTAGGGGGCCATACAAGAGGATTTGGGTATTCATAATTAATTACTCCTGCCTTGTATATAGGAAGCCTGTATGTACACTGATCAGCTGTGATTGTGTTGATATAAGTGCTAAAGTTATAGCTGGAAAACTATGGAAAGGGCCAAAGACCCTGTGCTTCTTTTTTTTTTCATGAAAAGAGATTTGTGTTGGACATTGTCATAGCATAATGTCTCAATTATTTCCGAAGTAGGTGTTGGAAATTGTTGCTTTAATGGAACTCAGCCATCTGATCAGCTCTAGATCCAAATCATAAAGGATGCTGGATTAAAATTAAGCAAATTTCGTGATGGACTGGATTAATTATTTACTGAAATTATATAGCGGTGATTATATCTCTCTTCATGAACACTGGCCTTTGATTACCTATCAGATCATTTAGCAGATTTATGTATACCCGTGGGTAGCATGCATATTGAAGATTTCTAAATGGATTTCTGAATTTTGTGTATTTGGTCAGTGAGGGAAAGCTTACTAAAAGAAATTGGCTTTATGGAAGGTTTACATGCTGTTAATCTTCATTTCTTGATTGAGAAACTTACCATATTATAAAAAGCTCTGGAGGGATATTGATTGACTAGCAGGAGTCACATTATTGCCATATTATCTACACTGTTGAAGAAAATTGTCACAGTTCAATTACTTCATAAATTATTAACTACTGTTCCTTTATTAATTTTTTTCAATGGAAAAGTTGTATGTATATATGTATTCCTTGTGAAGGAATGCAAGTTTTAAGAAAGGCATTGATCATTGTGAACTGAGATCCTGCGGCGAGAATGAACATTACATGCACTGCTTGGTGCAAATTAATTTCTCAAAATTTCCCTAAAAATCGCTACCATAATGGGAATTTTACCATATTGTGGAACTGATTTTCAGCAGAAGTATGTGACATTTCCACTAGACTGTTACTTTCAGCCCCTGAATGATAATCATTAGGAATACTTTGAAGCCAATGTGTTGTTGTTTTATGTGATTTTTATGAAAGTTAAGAGAGCTGGGATTATGGTGCTGGACTGGTTCTCTAACCTCCCCAGCCTACAGTACATTTCCCCTCCCCCTTGTAGCTGCTCCGAACATTTACACTATTCTCTCGGGTGAGTATATTACCTCTGCGAAGCTCTAAAGTTCTATTGTGATATTGTCATTAATATCATTTGGATGACTGATGAAACTTGCAACAGTGTTTGACAAAAAAATTTCATGTGGGATAAATGTTCTGTGATATCTCATTAGGAGTGAAGAATTGAATTACAAGGGAACCATTTATTAGGAAATGTTTGTAGAATGTTTAAGATTCAATGGGTTATTTAAATTCTAAAAAAATTCGTTTTAAGAATACAGACTATTGTGTACATATGCACAAAGAAGCAAATATTGATAGACTGTGGATTAATCTGTATTGTGGGAATAGGGGGGTACCATGAAAAGAGTTATGGTATTTGTATGTTTGTGTTGTCATATTTACACTGCAGACTTTGCAGGGCTTCTCTTTGTATCAACAAACAAGATATCTATAGCAGTATTGCTACTGTCCATCTGTTTTATTCCATGGGTTACACTGCAGGTGTGTATACATGAGAAGTCATTTATAATGAAGAAAATATCATCACCTTTATTTTTTGATTGAAGAAAAGTTTTCAAAAAAGTACATGTTATTTTTGTGAAACAAAATCAATGTAACAAAAACACAAATCTAGCTGTAAAAACAACTTTGGAATACCATATGTTATCATACAATCACATCACAGGTAGTCAATGGGTAATTTACTTAATTAATAATTTTTCAGTGATGTTATTGAATAATTGGATACTGGAGGCAATATTGATTCAAAGTCTTACATCAAACAAGTGATTTATCATTAGGAGAGCACTGATATACATGTACCATCCTCAGATAAATCTTATGCATACACTTTTGATCCATCTTTTGATTTAAAAAATATTTTTTATTATGAATGAAATAAAAAAAGGAATGAATTAACAAGCACTGCCTTGATCCATCCTTTATAGAGGAAATTGCTGAAACTTTTACTTTGTGAACTCTCTGACTTTCTTTAAGGTAATGTCATTGCCATTTTAAAAAACAACACTCCATTAAAACTTTTCTTCTTAGGTATAAAATTTCAAACAGTGCCAAGGTTTGGTTGGACAAAATCTATAAACCCACTTACTTAATGAATCTTTTTTTTTTATTTGTATGAATGGGAGGGGGGCCTTACAGGCTAGTTTTTCGTGATCTTTTGTATTATTGATGCAGTCTGTTCTGTTGTAAATTTTCATACCATCTGAAAAATATATTTTGTTTCTTTAGTAATTTGCCATAATTCCTTGAGTTCCAAGGTATATACATGTATGTCAGTAGGTCTTGTGGTAATCATATTCTGATCAGTCATAAGATTAAAACAAAAGTGAAAACTCAGATGAATTGCTTGTTTGATGGTGAGATTAGGACCAATGTATAAATAAACAAATCAATCAATCTGGCTCTATAATCTTAAAACAGTTTGCCAAAAGCATGCATGGTCCTCTTTTAGATGTTTAGTGGTCATGTTCAGAAATTGCAGCTTTTAAAGTTTTTTTTTAAAATGAAATTTCATCATTGATAACAGGAGCTTCTTTTAACTTCCCATCAGTCTTATTATGGAACATCAACCATATTTATTTTTGTATTTTTTCTCCATAAAGGTCATCATCATAAGTAGCTCTTCTGAATGGCCTTTTCCTTGAAATGTTAAATCCCTCTCAGGCATTGTTTATGATGCAATACAAAATGTCATAGCCATTCCAATAAGTTCAGATACTGTACAACATGGAAAGCTATTGGAATTTTTTGTGCAATTAAACTTTCTGACAAGTAAAGATAACTTGAATTTTACTTTTTTTTCACATTTATTATCACATTGAAGTGTAATTTAAAATGACAAAATCTTAATCAAAATTATTTATTTATTTATTTTTGGCATGTACTACCAGTATTATCATGATTATAGGCCGTGGGAAAGAAATATTAGCTAGTAGCCTTTAGTAAGAAGTACCAATTGTCTGCAATAGATTATTTGTTTGATGGAGAGATCAAAAGTTCATTGTTTGATAATGCACATGATAAGTCTTGTCAACATTAATGATTTCTGTGTAAGCCATGATTTCTTCTTCCATTGGCCATCCTTTTGATTCAATCAGACCTGCATAGGAAATTATTGTCTAGCATGATTTGTGGTAAAAACTCATTATTGATGGTTTGCCTAAGCAATTGTTTTTGAGATAAAGATATTAAAAATTGTCCAGGAAGTCTTTTTGCTTATCTCTCTCAAGGGGGCCTTTTTAAGTTTGGAATATATGATTTGTATTAGTATTTTGTCTAGTCTGTGTCTTTTTGACACTTGAATACATGGAAGAAATGGCAGACAGTAATGGGCTAGACTCCATCTTTGACACTATCAAGCCTCTTTGATGCAGTTATTGAATCACTATTTGCAAGTCAAATAAAATACATTTGTAATCTTTTGTAAGCTGTTGCAAGCAGCAGTTGTAATTTTGCTGCATAGTAAGTGGAATTCAATATTCTGTAATTTGCAATTCTCCCCAGGAAGTGGTGAACTTAATAAGGGTAATTATTTGACCAGAGTGAAGTTTATTTTGCTAATGTATATACCACAATATTAGCAAGGCACCATTTTATATTCATTTAAAATCAATCCTGGCAAGAAATAATTGATCTATTTTCCTTCCACTTTCTTTAATTTACATAGGGTGAGTTCACCATGCATCGGACACATACCTTGCTTCGGACAACTTTAGGCAATAAACTCTCTTTCAACTTAAGAGTTCTGTGTATTTATTTGTTTCTGTCAAAAAGATGAAGATTTAAATTTTTTAATGATACCGATTGTGTTTATCATGTTGTGATAAAAATACCCCGCAAATGGCCTTGAAGTTACGTCATATTTTAGATCATCAAAGGGGAATTACCCGAAATTTATGATTTTGCGATTTTTAGAGTTATCGTTCTTTTAAATTCGACTTCCACGGAACGAGTCGGACTTTGGTGAATTTTGTCAAGGATTGGTAATTTTACAAAAATTATAAAGAAATTTCACTTCAATGTTTGTTTAATTCTTATTAGAGCTGGTTTTTACTATTATGCTAATTTCACCGTACATCGGACACAAATTAACCATGCATGAGGTAAACACTACCATATTCATACAGAACCCAGCTGACAGCTGTTTTTTGCCGAAAAAGAAAATAAAAACTCTATATTTTCAGTCAAAATACAAGTTATCGATATATGACGTCTGGAATTTAACTCAATTTATTTCTACAAACCAGAGTATGATAAACCATGAGAAAAAGGCGCGAATTACCGCATTATAAGCATTTTAAAGCATTTCTATGGCAGAGTGAGGTATTCTGAATCGTTCTACATTTTAGCAATAATATCGTCAATCAAATTTAAGTTGAGGGTTATTTCTTAGATAAAATATGAAAATATATCCATATAAAGGATTTTAAAGCACTGTGATAAAGGTATGATATTTTTTCAGTCTAAATACCGTCTGTCCGATGCATCGTGAACAATGTCCGATCCATGGTGAATTCTCAGTTATTCCTAAAAACTCGATTTTTGGGGATATTTTCTCAATAAAGGGCATATAATTGTGTCCTAAATTTATATTTTAATCACAAACTAAATGTTAAACTCCATTTTGATGATTTTCCGTCGATGGCGATATCGCTAGAACTTGTTGAAGTACAAGGGTATCCGATGCATGGAGAATTCACCCTACTCTGTGACTGAGTGAGATTGAGCCCATAGATCCTTCATAATTCCAAGTGAGATTAAGCCCATAGCCCCTTATTCCAAGTGAGATTAAGCCCATGGCTCCTTAACTCTGTGATTCTAAGTGAGATTAAGTCCATAGCTACTTATTCCAAGTAAGGTTAAACCCATAGCTCCTTATTCCAATTTAGATTAAGCCCATAGCTCCTACCTCTGTGACTCAAGTGAGATTAAGCCCACAGCCCCTTATTCCAAGTGAGATTAAGCCCATGGCTCCTTAACTCTGTGATTCTAAGTGAGATTAAGTCCATAGCTACTTATTCCAAGTAAGGTTAAACCCATAGCTCCTTATTCCAAGTGAGATTAAGCCCATAGCTCCTACCTCTGTGACTCAAGTGAGATTAAGTCCATAGCTTATAAATCTGTGACTCTAAGTGAGATTAAGTCCATAGCTCATAACTCTGTGACTGAGCGAGAATAAGCTAATTATAGTACCCGCTCAAGTGAGATTGAGCCTAAAGCTTCTACTCTGTGACTGAGTGAAATTAAGCTCATAGCTCCTTTTTCTGTAACTCTTTGTGAAATTCAGCCCATAGATGCTTACTCTGTGTCTGTCAGTAGCTGCTTACTCTGTGACTCTGAGTTAGATTAAATCCATATCTCCTTACTCTTTACTCTGAGTGAGATTGAGGTCTTAGCTGCTTACTCTGTGACTTTGAGTGAGATCAAGCCCATATATCCTTAATCTGTGCTTCTGAGTAAGATTTTGTCAATAGCTGCTTACTCTGTGACTGTGAGTGAGATTATGTCAATAGCTGCCTACTCTGTGACTCTGAGTGAGATTATTTCAATAGCTGCTTACTCTTTACTCTGAGTAAGATTATGTCAATAGCTGCTTACTCTGTGACTCTGAGTGAGATTATTTCAATAGCTGCTTACTCTTTACTCTGAGTAAGATTATGTCAATAGCTGCTTACTCTGTTACTTTGAGTGTGAATATGTCAATAGCTGCTTACTCTTTACTCTGAGTAAGATTATGTCAATAGCTGCTTACTCTGTGACTTTGAGTGAGATGAATCCATATCCCCTTACTCTTTAGTCTGAGTGAGATTAAGCCCATAGCTGCTTACTCTGTGACTGTGAGTGAGATTATGTCAATAGCTGCTTACTCTAGGGCTCTGAGTGAGATTATGTCAATAGCTGCTTACTCTTTGCTCAGAGTGAGATTGAGCCCATAGCTGCTTACTCTGTGACTCTAAGATTATGTCATTAGCTACTTACTCTGTGACTTTGAGTGAGATCAAGCACATTGCTGCCAATTCTGTGATTTTGAGTGAGGTAATATGCCCATAGCTCTTTGCACTGTGACTCTTGAGTGAGATTTTAGCCCATGACTCCTAAGACTCTGTGAGATAATGAACCCACAGCCCCTTTCTTAGTGACTCTGAATGAGATTTTCACACTATATACAGACCAAGAGGCTATCTCAAATTCTGGAGATTACATTAGTTTTTGAACTTGTGTAGTAAAATGTGACTCTAAGTGAAATCAAGCCCATAGCTGCTTATTCTGTGTCTCTGAGTGAGAACAAGCCCATAGATCCTCATTCTGTGACTGATTGAGATCAAGCCCATATATGCTTATTCTGTGACTCTGAGTGAGATCAAGCCCATAGCTCCTTATGCTGTGACTCTGAGCGAGATCAAGCCCATAGCTGCTTATTCTGTGTCTGTGAGTGAGATCAAGCCCATAGATCCTTATTCTGTGACTCTGAGCGAGATCAAGCCCATAGATCCTTATTCCGTGACTCTGAGCAAGGTAATATGCCCATAGATCCTCACTCCGTGACTGACTGAGAGTGAGTGAGTGAATGAGTGTGATAAAAAGAAGATTTTCTGATTGTTTTCTGATGATAATGATGAACGATACAGAATTTAAATTAGACTTCATAGCAAAGGAGACTATACTTTGCTTATAAAAAGTTAAATTCCAACCCTGGTACATGCATAAGAAGTTTTGTTTCTTTGGAAAATTTCCAGACCTGGATCATACAAGGGTTTTATGACTTTGTTTATATAGCTCCTCTGAGGTATGCTACAGAGTCTACAGCATGCCTAATTGTATATGAACAAATGTACCTGAAAGTTAATCAGAGGCTGTCTTTTTTCTATTTTTGAGTGAATTATCTGTTTTAGCTCACCTGAGCCGAAGGCTCAAGTGAGCTATTCTGATCAAAATTTGTCCATTGTCTGTCGTAGTTGTTGTTGTTGTCGGCGTTGTAAACTTTTCACATTTTCATCTTCTTCTCAAGAACCACTGAGCCAATTTCAACCAAACTTGCCACAAAGTATTCTTGGGTAAAGGGGATTCAAGTTTGTTCAAATGAAGGGCCATGCCCTCTTCCAAGGGGAGATAATAATGAATTAGTGAAAAAGTAATGGCATGTTTTGAAAATCTTCTTCTCAAGAACCACTGGGCCAGGAAAGATGAAACTCATATGGAAGCATCCTCAGGAAGTGTAGATTCAAGTTTGTTCAAATCATGACCCCCAGGGGTAGGGTGGGGCCACAATGGGGGGTCAAAGTTTAACATAGGAATACATAGGGAAAATCTTTAAAAAATTTTCTACTCCAGAACCACTGGCCCAGGAAAGTTAAAACTCAAGTGGAAGCATCCTCAGGTAGTGCAGATACAAGTTTGTTCAAATCATGACCCCCGGGGTTATGGTGGGGCCATGATGGGGGTCAAAGTTTAACATAGGAATACATAGGAAAAATCTTTAAAAATCTTCTTCTCCAGAACCTGGGGGCCAGGAAAGATGAAACTCATTTGGAAGCATCCTCAGGTAGTGCAGATTCAAGTTTGTTCAAATCATGACCCCCGGGGGTAGGATGGGGCCACAAAGGGGGGTCAAAGTTTAACATAGGAATACATAGGGAAATCTTTAAAAATTTTCTACTCCAGAACCACTGGGCCAAGAAAGATGAAACGCACGTGGAAGCATCCTCAGATTGTGCAGAATCAAGTCTGTTCAAATCATGACCCCCAGGGGTAGGGTGGGGCCATAATGGGGGGGGGGGTCAAAGTTTAACATAGGAATACATAGGGAAAATCTTTAAAAATCTTTTTCTCCAGAACCACTGGGCCAGGAAAGATGAAACCCATGTGGAAGCATCCTCGGGTAGTATAGATTCAAGTTTGGTATAAATCATGACCCCCAGGGGTATGGTGGAGCCATGATGGGGGTCAAAGTGTAACATAGGAATACATATGGAAAATCTTTAAAAATCTTCTTCTCAAGAACAGCAAAGCCATGATTGGTCATAGTTATATGGAAGCATCCTCATGTGGTGTAGATTCAAGTTTGTTCAAATCATTATCCCAATTGAACCCACTTTAATATTCAAATTTTTCAATACTGAACTGATTTTGCTTTTAGTTTTACATAGCCAGAGCTCAGGTGAGCAATGTGGCCCCTTGGCCTCTTCTTTTTTATTCTATTGATAGACCATGCAATTATGAATTCCAGAAGATTTCAGAGAATTGGGTAAATAAGGAAGGGACTTATTTTTATGACGCCCCGAATGATGTTTGTGATTGTACACATGTTTTTGTTCTCCAGGCTGTTTCTTGGAGATTGTTGGGATAATATTCCTGAAACTTGCCTCAAAAGATGATCACTGGTTGAAGTTTTGTTGTATGGTCATTCAGTTACAAAATGGCTACGGTTGCCATGGAGACGTGCGAAAAGTGACGAACTTTGTCTGCGAGTGTTCTCTCTGGTCCCTTGAACATTCGTCACGAAACTTTTTTTATTTTAGTGATTAGTAATTGTAGTTGTGCGATTCACATTTAAAATTTTCAAATAATCGATTATTGCCATGGAAACCAGGGAAAGTGAAAATTCTTTAACTTTGATTTTTAAATAAAAGTACCGAAAGGACTGATACGAATTGATGGTTGTCCAAGCTTAGCTGATGGGTATTGTTTTAGTGATACAAAAAATGAAAGTCTTGTCCAGTTAATAAATTGCTTGCAATAGCAGACTTTCTAGTTTGATATTGATATTTTACTATCTTGATATATAGAATATGAACAGAAATTCTGTGAACAGTTACTCCTCTGATTGAGATTTAAAAAAATCAAATTTCAGTTGTTTTTCTTTTCAAAAAAGTCACCTGCATGGCACAGTGGTAAGAGCATCTGCTCTATAGAGTCGCAGAGTATAGAGTTGTTCCTTTCATCATGGGTTCAAATACCACTGCTGAATATGCAGACAGGTCCTTCGGATGAGACCATATAAACCGAGGTCCCATGTCGCAGTAGATGGCACAAAAAAGATCCCTCAATGCCCAATGGCCTTGAGTGCCAATGTAGAATGATAAAAAATTAGCAGCTCTCCATGGGCAAGTGGTGGCATCTCTATATGAGTGAAAAATTCCCAAGAGGGTTAAACATTAGAAACAAACCAACAAAAAAACTTTTCAAAAAAAAAGATAAGCAAAGTCAACATTAATAAAAGCAAACTTTTATATAACTAGAGAACAATTAGACTTAAATTTGAATAAAGGTGGTTAAACAGTATCTTTGAGTATTTTAAAGATTAGAACAAATTTCCTTATAATTAATTCAGTACCTCTGCTGTGTACAAAATAACTTACCTTATTGTTTAATAACTTACCTTATTGTTTCTTTCTTGAAAAAAAAAGTTTGTAAAAAATTTTAAGAAGTTACAAATAAATGTAAAGTGAGGTTCAGACTTACATTTTATTTTAGAAAATGGTATCTTCTCACAAATTTATCAGAATGATTGTGAAATTTACATTTTACAAAATTGACTTGATGAATTGTATAGGGTATACTTACTGGATGATTTATTATTTATTTATACTGGTATTCTGTTGATCATGAAAAAGGCAAAGCTTTATTTGCCAGAAAGAAACCATCATATTCAATTGCCCAATGATGAAAGTACATTGTAAGTTGTAATAGTCCAATTTTCATTTTAAAAACTGATTTGCAAAACATGATCTTTTTGAATGCATAAAAGAGCAACAGAGTAAAAATCTAGAAATAAGTCTTTGTCATTAGATGATTACCCCAAGGAATCTGCTACATTTTCTGGGATTCGCTTACACAGTACTTGAGTATCCATACCGAAATACTAAGCCTCCATGAATTCCCTGTGGAATATACCATGGATAATTGTAACAGAAACTTATTTTTTGAGGTGGATTTAGATTGCATTTGATTAAATTTTTAAAATGATAATGATAATTAGGTTGCACTGTGGATAACTAAGTTTCTTATAAAAAGTATACCATTATAGATTTATATGTAAGCCATTTAGCACTGGTTGCGTAATGAAATTACTTACAACTCAAGAGACCCTAGGCTGCCATTTGAATGGCATAAGTGTTTGCAGACACAACCCATACGCTTATTAGATCAATGTTATTATTTACGTCCCATTACAAAGAATAAAACAATGGATCGGCCCTGCTGCCGGCCGGGGAGTAGTCTCGTCAGTCTGAGGAATTGTGGGAAGCTGCCCAGCCCCTGTCCCTGCTCTTTTCACCTTTCCGGCTTGTTACGGTTTGTATTTCTCTGGGTTTTTTCTACACAATTGCTGTATCTGGAAATCCTAAGGGGCCTAAAAGCTCATTTTGTTCGACTGCCAGGGGTTGCATGTTCTGTAATATATTGGAAGTTTTAGTGTGTTTTAACAGAGACTTAATTAGAATGGCAGCAATGGTTGATGTTTTTGGTTAGTCTTAGAAATTGGCAGAATTCTTTGATATTTTGGGTTAGACTTTGAGCAGCAGAATTTGTTTGATATTTTGGGGTAGACATAGAATTTTTTTTTGGGGGGGTAGCTTTAGAATGGCAGAATTTGTTAATATTTTGGGTTAGATTTTGTGTAGCAGAATTTGTTTGATATAACAAATAGACATAGAATTTTATTTGCAATGGGGGAGACTTAGAATGGCAGAATCTGTTTATATTTTGGGTTGGATGGAGTGTAAGTTGTTTTTTTTTTTCAAAACACAAACTAATTTAGCTTTAATTTTCGTTTTCATTTGTCATTCCGCAATCAATTTTAACCAAAGTATTTAGAAGCATGTATATTTCTTTATTTCATACATGTTACATGTACTTTGGGGATGGGTATTGCCAAAAATTTTGTATCGCGATATATCACGATTATTATCTACAATATCACGATAATATCATGATATTTTTAAAAGCAGTTTTTACAATGATTTTATATGAAAAGTCATTATTTTTCTAAAAAAATATACTAGAAAAACAAAATTTTACTTTCTTAAAATTTTTATGTATATAAAATCAATTATGTTTGGACGGTAAGATGCCGTTCTTTTCACTTTTTACAACATTTTTTATACTTTCTGTAATTGTGATTTGAAAGATTGAACAAATAAATGAATAATTTCTGAATTTTATAATATGTACCTAAAGACCGGTATTTAGGTCTCCGTATCACGATATGTATCATGCAACAAAAAATCTCGATATACCTGTATACCAATAAAATCGCACATCCATAATGTACTTGTATGACTCTTTCCACAAATCTCTTTAGACAATTTCTGTAGTTTAAAATTGGTCTTCAAGCTTTATGAAGTTGTAAGATGTTAGATGAATTTGTAAGGTGTGAAAAATCTATGAAAGGTGAAAGAAAAACCATGAACCCAGCTAACATGGCACATCTAAACAGTTTTGAAAAGATAAATTTTGGTCAAACATGCAAAGCTGTTTTTTTATAATAAAAGTCCTTTTGAAAATTAAAGTAAAAGGATTTTTTAAAATCATTGTTTGGTTTTTAATAAAGATGAACTAAATTGGTGATATATGCCAAACATGCGTCATTGGTTTAAGTTTTGAAAAGCCTTATGATGCTAAAATTTTTATAAGCTGAACATGTCTGTAATACGATAATTCGTTTAAGGTCATATACATTTATTTGAATATGTATTGAAGATTGATTTTTTAAACAAAATGCCATTCTAACTCTATCATCAATAGTCTACAGACAGACCTTCCTATTGAGTGAAAGATAATTATCCAACTGACACAAACTGGACCAGAAAATTATCTCTTAGTTGCAATAGAGTGAAAAATGGAGTTTTAGGCACAGAAAATCAAATCTATAAGGCAGGTGGTCCCTTGATGGAATAAAATTGTCAGCCTCAGTTTTTGGTGTATCATTAATATCTGTATAGCAATTAAGATGAGTCTGTGAGAGGAAGAGGTAGGGCATCATTGTTCTTCAGAATCTAGCTCCTACTGAGGTTATTGTTTTCATTTTGATGAAAATTTGTTCATAAACATGTTTATTGCTTAGTTTTTTTGCATCAATATATTTCCACTTCCTTCAAATAAAAATTAAATATGTATTTGGAAGGGTCCATCCCTTCCAAACATACAAAAGAATTTTTGTCTTTGAATGGATCTATTGCATTTCCACCAGCAGTTTATCTGATCTTACTTAAAATCTAAAAAGGAAATGGAAATTATTACTTCTTAAATGCAGTTCTGAAATATCTTATATAAGAACTCTTTTCTAACCTATCCAGTGATTCTTCTTTCTTGTTTCAAAGATTGAGGTGGGATAGAGGGATGCATCAATGACCTTGACCTTTCTAGATATACATTCACTAACATGCGGTTAAGATACTTATGCATGGAACAAACCCTTTACATAAAATTTCAACTTGTGCTGAATAAAAATGATTGAAGTATTGTAAGGTTTCTTACTGGATTGATGAGGTTGATTGAATTTGAAATTCAGGAGAACTATGAAGGTTTCATTGAATGCTGTTTGAATTCTTATCAATAACTTTCATTAATTGAGGATTATTATACCTTTTGTAGTTTATTCTACATGTTTGTGTTTATCTAATTGTTGATTTGATCTATGAATTTTCATAAAAATACACATTAACACACTTAATCTTTGATCAATTCATATAAAACTAATTATTTGCAATGGTAATAACCTAGATTTTGAGAGCTGGAGACAGATATTTACACTTGGGAACAAAGATAATGCTGAAAGGAATAAAGGACAACTGTTAATTAAACCCCTTCATTTAATGCCTTGGCTTTGTACTTGGTTAATGGTGCACTATCACTTTTGATTTTAGCACCCATCTATATTAATTAACACTGCAGTAATGTGAAGGAATTCTTCATTACCTCTGCAGTAATGTGAAGGAATTCTTCATTACCTCTGAGTGCTGTCCTGCGTGGCCTTGGGATGGTTCAGAATCAATATTACAGAACGGTAAAACAGTTACCAATTCATACACTTTCTGTTTTTCCTGATGAACAAGAGAATTTAATGCATTCTGTCGTAATAACTCATAATTTAGCAAGGAAAAAAGTATTAGTTGTATCATAAGGCAAGGTTTCTAAACCTTCATTAGTATTTCCTCAAAGGGATGATTTATTAATATTGTATTTAAACACACTGAACACTATTATATAATGTATCTGTTTGGCATCATTGCCTTTTTTGGCTGTAATAAAGTTTTTAAGATGGAGGAGCATACTGCCGTTATAAAATGAAAAATGATCAGAAAATGGGTCATTGCCTCATTGGTGTCCTTTTGGACAAATGAAGATCCACTAGCATATACAGAATAATATTATATTGAACTGTAAAATAACAGAAAATCCTGAATGGCTTATTAAAACTTAATATGCAGATGCAAGTGTACCTATTCTTATAATTATTTAAAAACAGATAAAAATAAAAAAAAAATCTTTCTTCTGTATAATATATTGATAAATTAGAGAATGGGATAACAGAATTATCTTTCTTTGAATTTGATCATATGTATTTTCAGAGGTCCATTTAGTGTAGTAAAGAGATGTATTCACAGAGAAACAAAACAGCAATTTGCAGTGAAGATAGTAGATGTGGCCAAGTTCACCTCGAGTCCAGGCCTCAGTACAGAGGGTAAGTGTTTCATCACAAAGATTGTAGATGTGGCCAAGTTCACCTCGAGTCCAGGCCTCGGTACAGAGGGTAAGTGTTTCATCTCAGAGAGAGATTGTAGATGTGGCCAAGTTCACCTCGAGTCCAGGCCTCGGTACAGAGGGTAAGTGTTTCATCACAGACAAAGATTGTAGATGTGGCCAAGTTCACCTCGAGTCCTTCCTCGGTAAAGAGGGTAAGTGTTTCATCACAGACAAAGATTGTAGATGTGGCCAAGTTCACCTCGAGTCCAAGCCTTTGTACAGAGGGTAAGTGTTTCATCACAGACAAAGATTGTAGATGTGGCCAAGTTCACCTCGAGTCCAGGCCTTGGTACAGAGGGTAAGTGTTCTATCTCAGACAAAGATTGTAGATGTGGCCAAGTTCACCTGGAGTCCAGGCCTTGGTACAGAGGGTAAGTGTTCTATCTCAGACAAAGATTGTGGACATGAATAAGTTCACCTTAATAAAAAAAGTTCAAGCCTCAGAAAAAAGAGTAAATGTTTCATTTCAAATGAACTGGAGTGCACAGTTAGTGCATTGGTGTGGCAGTCTGTTTATTAGTTTAAAAGACATGTAAATTTTCATCAAACTTCATTGTCTTTGGAACAAATGCATGTACCATTGTGTGTACTGTACCAAGATATATTTGCATTAGTGCACATTTACTGTCTTTTAATTGTTTTTTCTGACATTTTCAGACTTGAAGAGGGAGGCCAGTATTTGTCACATGCTGAAGCACCCCCATATTGTGGAGTTACTGGAGACCTACAGCTCTGATGGCATGCTCTACATGGTGTTTGAATAGTATGTATACAAAGTGTTACACTTTTAAAAGGTTAAGTTACCCTCTGCTCACTTATTTTAGCTCTCAAAAAGAAATATATTTTATAAGAAAAACAATTACCGTATAATCCCTATTAACCGCCCCGGGCGCTTAGAAAATTGCGAAAAGGGGGCGGTTAATTTAGTATTCTCTTTATAATATTTAATATCATATTTACTTCAAAAAATCTTTTGAAAAAAAAAAAATAAATACAAGGAACCACTAAAATGATGTCTAACTTTACTTTAAGTGAAGATTATCCACCCCAGCGAGAAACTGGATAGAAGACACGTTTCATTTTTACTTTCTTCAGATCTTTGATACGATTCTAGATCATTTTAATCACTGTACGGGGGGCCCTTATTTCCTTGCAATTGAAAAAGACCCAAGGGGGCACTTATAGGGGCAGGGGCGGTTAATAGGGATTATACGGTATATATATAGTTGGCAAGGCAAAATTAAACATAAAGAACCTTTCTACTTTACAATTCAATACAGGAATAGTAGAAATTTATAGCAATAAGAGTTATCTCTCTTAACATGTACATGTAGTAGGATTTCAGTCTAAGGGTCTAAGAAGGAGTTTCTCAATCATTGAAAGCTTGTCATGATCATTGGAATTTCTCTTGCATTTTAAGTGGTGCCTATCAATTAAGTAATGTTTTTTTTAAGTTTTGTGTGAGTTATTGGTGTTTATATCGCACAGACTTGTCACTTTTAAAAGCACGCCTCATGAAAAATGTGCCTTTGTGTTAGTCTGTGTGATTTACACACCAATAATTCACACTTAACTTAAAAACATTCCTTATATTTACATTTTATATGTTTGAAAGCACCACAAATATACTCAATATTTGAATTTCTCGCTGCACTTTATTGTTATATTTTTATCAATGTCTCTGAAGACACACAGTTCTTGTGATGTCACGTTAGCGTGATTTCTCGCTGTATATTTCTTTGCTCTGATCTAAGAAATATAACTCTGTTTTACTTATCCAGAAAAATTTTCTAAAACCCTTTTTATTGTTATATTTGTTTTTGTCCTGTCTGTTTGTCTGTTTATCTGTTTGTCTGTTTGTCTGTCTGTCTGTTGTCAACTTTAACCTTCGCCATAATTTTTGAACCATCAAAGATTTCATATTTGGTATGCATACTCCACCAATAAAGTTCTTTCGAATGACACCAAGGTCAATGACCTTGTGACCTTGACTCTGACCTATTTGCTAAAAATAGCTTTTTTGAATTTTTGCCATATCTTTTGAACCATGAGAGATAGAGACTACATATTTGATATCCTTACTCCACCAATGACGCTCTTCCAAATGACACCAAGGTCAATGACCTTGTGACCTTGACTGTGACCTATATGCTAAAAATAGATTTTACACAATTTTCGCCATAACTTTTGAACCATGAGAGATAGAGACTTCATATTTGGTGTGCATACTCCACTAATGAAGTTCTTCAAATGACACCAAGGTCAATGACCTTGTGACCTTGACTTTCACTTATCTGCTGAAAATAGTTTTTTTAAACTTTCTTGCCGCCGGGCGCATAGTGTTTCACAAACACATCTTGTTTTTAGTGCATTGGTTTTGAAACATTCAGAGTTGTAGGCCTTTAAAATTTTTTATATTTAGTAGCATTTTGTATGTCTGTAGTTGCAGAAACACCCAGCTGGGAAAATGGTTTAAATTGCTGTAGTTCTCCATGTCATATGGACAAAGTTGTTTATCCTTAATATCTGTAGGAATCTATTGGCAAACAGGGCTGATATTCAGTGTGCAATGTCACTGTATCTTGCACTGTTTTGAGAAAAGTTTTAGCTCGACTGAGCTGAAAGCTCAAGTGAGCTTTTCTGATCATCTGCTGTCCATCCGTCCATCTGTCTACATGTAGCTTTCCAGCTGTCTGTAAATTAACTTTTCACATTTTCAACTTCTTCTCAAGAATCACCATGTCAATTTTAACTTAAATGGTACAAAGCATCCTTGGGTGAAGCGGAAGTAAAATTGTTTAAATGAAGGACCATTAGTCCCTTTACAAGGGGGCCTTGTCAGCAAATACAACCTATTATTTAGTCAAACGCTGACTAACACATTTTATACTAATTGCTAGGCCAATTATTTATGCTGAATTGTCTGCAATCCCCCCCCCCCAATATCTGTATTTCCTGGGTGTCAAAGTTTTACATTGAAATTTTTAGAAATCCTTAAAAATCTCTTCTCCTCAAAAACCACTGGGCTAGTAAAGCTGAAACTTATGTGGAGACTATCTGAGGTACTGTAGATTCTAAGTTGTTGAAATCATGACCCCTGTAGTAGGATGGGGCCAAAATAAGTACAGTTGTACTACAGGTGGGAAAATCTGGTGAAGAACAGCAGGGCCAAAGTTACTCAGGTGAGCAGTGTGGCCCATGTACCTCTTGTTTGTCAGAGCATTTAACAATTTGCATTCTTTAATAGGTTGTCTATTTAGATCAGCTTCAACTGATGCCTTATTAAAACTGAAGAGATCAGAATCTTATTTGGACCAGCATTCCCTTTCGTCTAATGTCTCTGTGTGTGTAATTTTAGTTAACTGAGGCTGTGTATGGATGTAAAACAGAGCGATAGAGCCTAGCAGTGCTGGAAATTGTTGTGAAGTGACAATTTTTCTTTACACTTTGAATTATATATAAGGCAGCTAGCAGAACATTACAAAAATACTCTACCATTAAGGATATCTGCTTGTAAGCCAGGAACAATAACTCTTAAAATGATTATTTAATTAAAAAGTCAATTCTCAGAATGAAGCACTTGAAGTTGAATTCTGTTCTTGTAACAATTTACATTTCTTAGATCTTTATATGTTTCATAGTCATTTGAGGTCATAAAAACAGTAGAATGTCAACATTTGTATACCAATTAGGCACAAAAATTAAATCTTTTTTAGAAAAAGTGAATTTCCTGTAATCTAGCTTACACACCAATGCTAAATACATGATGTGAGATTAGAAGTGATCTTGTGATGTGTTCATTAAGTACAAAAAAATGAACTTCTTGCCATGAGCATTGGGTTCTTTCTTGAATTAAAATGATTCCACAGTACATTGATGTAAGAAGTGAGTTAATAAGTATGTAAAATTTTTAAGATAAGGTGAAAGATTCGTGAACATTGTGATAGCATCAGGTCCAATTTTATTGCAATGAACTACAGAAGCCATGGGAATTCAGTGACGTGATTGTTATGTTAAGTAATGTATATCTTGACTGCATTGCATATAAATCTGATTCTCTGTGTATTGTATGGCCTCCGGGTTCACAAGATAAGATAAAGTAATCGGAATACTTTACATTAATGTCCCATTCACATGTAGAGTTTGATTTGCTTTAAATTAATGCAAAGTAAAATAATGCAAATTAAACTAATGCGAATTAAAGTGCATTTACATGAGAGCTAATGGGAAGTAAACTGATGCAAATTATATTTTTAATAAAAATTTATTTCAACAGTAAGGCTATTTAGTAAGGCTATTATGACATCATTTATAAATCACATTTTGCAGAAAGGATGCATTCGTGTATTGTCATAGTGTCTGTAATGTTTTGTGATTAACATGATTTGCCTTTGTTTTCCTCCCCAAAATAACACAATCTGATCACCAACATGTGACAAGTGACTTAATTCTGCCCTTGCGCATGCCTCAAAATTTAATTGGACTAAGTTTCGCTTAGCCTTAATTCACACGTAGCTGATGCGAAGTACCTCAGGGTAATTAAATGCGCAGTAAATTTATTCGAATTAAATTAATTCATGCATTAAATTCTCCTTGTGAACACGGTTCAAATTAAATTCGCAGTAAACTTAGTTTAAAAACTAATTTTTAAAAATATCTCCTTTATACAAATGCCAGTCTTATTAAGATTTTACTAGATTTTGTTAATTCTGTGTTCCTAACAACTTTCAGCTTGTAATATGCAGACTTTTGAAATAAAATGAATAATGGTTATAACGTGATATAAATCAGTGTTCTAGCTTCTTGTAATATCCTATATTGGAGTCCACTACTTACCGGTAATATTGTGAAGAAATGAGGTGTTTTCCTTTGATTGATTAGATTCAACTATCCTTTGATTATGCTTAGGCAAGTAAATGTTAACTAAGCGTTGACTTGCCCACTTTGCAATTGATTTCTATTCCTTTGAGGTCATTTATTTCAATACTCCTATTAACACAGTACCTAGGTATCAGGCATCTTAAATACCTAACTGAATATGGGTTAAATAACTTTTTAGCTCACCTGAGCCAAAGGCTCAAGTAAGCTTTTCTGATCTCAATTTGTCAGTTGTCTGTCGTTGTCGTCGTCGTTGTCGGCGTTGTTGTTGTAAACTTTTCACATTTTCATCTTCTTCTCAAGAACCACTGGGCCAATTTCAACCAAACATGCTACAAAGTATCCTTGGGTAAAGGGGATTCAAGTTTGTTCAAATACCATACCCTTTTCCAAGGGGAGATAATTATGAATTAGAGAAAAATTAATGGCATTTTTAAAAAATCTTCTTCTCAAGAACCACTGGGCCAGGAAAGATGAAACTCATGTGGAATCATCCTCATGTAGTGTAGATTCAAGTTTGTTCAAATCATGACCCCCGGGGGTAGGGTGGGGCCAAAATGGCCGATCAAAATTTTACATAGGAATATATAGGAAAAATCTTTAAAAATCTTCTTCTCAAAAACCACTGGGCCAGGAAAGATGAAACTCATGTGGAATCATCCTCAGGTAGTGTAGATTTAAGTTTGTTCAAATCATGACCCCCGGGGGTAGGGTGGGGCCAAAATGGCCAATCAAAGTTTAACATAGGAATATATAGGAAAAATCTTTAAAAATCTTCTTCTCAAAAACCACTGGTCCAGGAAAGATGAAACTCATGTGGAATCATCCTCAGGTAGTGTAGACTCAAGTTTGTTCAAATCATGACCCCTGGGGGTAGGGTGGGGCCAAAATGGCTGATCAAAGTTTTACATAGGAATATACTTGATATATAGGAAAAATAATAAAAAATATTCTTCTCAAGAACCATTGGGCCAGGAAAGATGAAACTCATGTGGAAAAATCCTCAAGTAGTGTGGATTCAAATTTGTTCAAATCATGACCCCTGGGGGTAGGGTGGGGCCAAAATGGTCGATCAAAGTTTAACATAGGAATATATAGGAAAAATCTTTAACAATCTTCTTCTCAAGAACCACTGGGCCAGGAAAGATGAAACTCATGTGGAATCATCCTCAGGTAGTGTAGATTTAAATTTGTTCAAATCATGACCCCTGGGGATAGGGTGGGGCAAAAATGGCTTATCAAAGTTTTACATAGGAATATATAGGAAAAATCTTCTTCTCAAGAACCATTGAGACAGGAAAGATGAAACTCCTGTGGAATCATCCCTAGGTAGTGTAGATTCAAGTTTGTTCAATCATGACCCCCGGGTGTAGGGTGGGGCCAAATGGCCAATAAAAGTTTAACATAGGAATGTATAGGGAAACCTTTAAAAATCTTCTTTTCAAAAGTACTTCTAAGCCTTGCTAAGTGATATTAATAGGGAATCATTCTCAGGTAGTGTAGATTCTAGTTTGTTCAAATCATGACTCCCTGGGGGTTAAAATTCAAGCCCCCCCCCCCCCCCCCCAAGTAAACTTTCAGTTCTGATCTGATATGTGTTTTTTCCTAGCCAATTTCTCAGGTGAGCGATGTGGCCCCTGGGCCTCTTGTTAGGGAAATGTAATGTCTTAGTTAATGAGAGAGAGGGAGAGTATGTATTTTTTATTTTACCTCTTAGTTTTCTCTGATGTCAGAAATTGCATAATAGATTCTTTCGCAATTCTAATTTAAGACAAGATGTGTTTGTGAAACACTGATGCCCCCATATGGCAGCTTATGAAGAGGGTTGAAGTTTCTCAAATACAAGTCAAACTCCAAGGTCAAGGTTAAAATTTTTGGTATCAAGAGGAAGGTATTTTAACAAAGAATACACCTGTGAAATATACAAGACTTAGTACAAACTGTTCAAAAGTTATGACCATGCAAGGTTTATGTTTTTTACAAATGGGTCAAACTTTAAGGTCAAGGTCAAAAGGTCAAAATTATTCACACCAATTAAAAGGACTTGTCATAATAAATATACTTGTGCAGATTGACAGCCTTATAGTTAGCACCAATGCCCCCCTCCCCCCCCCCCCTCCCCCTCATATGGCAGCTTATGAAGGGGGTTGAATTTTTTCTCAAATGGATGTCAAACTCCAAAGGTCAAGGTCAAAAGGTCAAAATGTTGACTTTCATGTTTAACCTACTTTTCAAAAATATTAACTTTGGTGATTACTATGGAATGACATATGATAGAGAGTACATATTTGACACAATATGCCATATATAATGGCATCTCATACACTAAGACACCAATGGCAGGGGACCACACTTTTTTGAATTTGCTATCTTTTTAAGGTGTTGCACCTCCATGCCTCCAACACCCTCCCATCCAAACACACACACACACAAGTGAGGAGCTGTGATGCAAACATATGAGTACAATAAATTATAAGGCCAGTGTCATGATAGAAGCACCAGACTATTGGTTACTGTGTTTTGTGTGTATGGTGTTCACTTTATTAATTTTACTGGGATTTTTCTTTTATTTAGTCTGTACTTAGGGAGGGAAAATTGACACAGGGGGGTGTTTACAATTCAGATTCAATCCCTGTCTCTTAGATCAATATGTTGAAACAAACTTTCATCTGCAGCAGAGTATAATAGCGATATGAAAAGTTCAAAGAGGGTGTAGGACATTGATGTTGCTACTGCATTGTTTTTATTGTTTACCTGTTGGTTTAATGTTTTGTCTGTGACTCTACATTGGATTTATTACGAGATTTTATGATGTCTGGAGAGAAGAGATACAGTCAGGACAAGGCTTGTTAAGATAATTAAAGGCTTCTAGGAATGAACAATGGATAAACTTTTGGTTATAAGGAAGAATGGATTCTTATCATGTGCAAAATGAGGATTCTGATGGGAAATGAGAAATGTCTGCTTGAACTAACAGTAATAAGTTTTGTTATTTATTGCTGCTTATTTTCTCAACAAAGTAAGTCTGCTAGCGGAATATATATTAAAAAAAATACTACAACGCAGAAAAAAATATAATCAGGAGAAATTAAGTGTCGTGAGGGAAACATGCATTATTTAAACACTGAAGAAATAATAGAAAAATCAATCTACCAATTGGGGATTCCCTAATTATGTTACAAGGTATACCGATGACATTTGTACTTTGATTCAGCTGTGAAAGTGTTCAGTTTCCGAGGACAATGATCTGTTAATAAGACGCGCCTTAATCCCTACAGAATTCCGTTAATTAGATTTATAAGACATATAACGGCACCTAGACTATCATCGAGGCTTTCGGATATGTGAGAAAGAGAGAGTTCCAAGTGCCACATTGTGTACAGTTGAAGTGTCACCGTTTAACTACTGCTAGCTTAATATGAAGCTGCGAAATCAATGAGGCGGTATAACTAGGCCTGTATTTTTTTGGCACGTCTTTTTTGTTCGTCACTTGGTGTTGATTAATCTCGTAGATAACATGGACTTATCAAATCTATCATGACAAGGAGGTGGGTAATCTTGTTTCCTCTTTAAAATTTGATATTTTCTTGTAAGAAGTTTCGAACTCATATATTTATATGCACATAAAGAGGATATTTAATGTTTTGTAGTTGGATGTTGAATTTATATCATGAGTGGGACAGAATTTTTTATATTCTTATAAGTGCTTAAGCATCAGTGAAAAAATGAAAGAGAAAATTCTGCTTTATAAGTAATTCAAAGTAAAAAAAATCTGTTTATTACATTTTCTTTTTATTTGAGATGTGATAAAATTAATTTTTTTGTAGTAATTTTTTGATGTCTCACATTGGTCACCAGCTTGAAAACTTAAAAAAAAATTGACTGGTTATGACAAATACAAGCATGTTAAGGACAGATACATTGTAATACAAAAAAATGGATGCCTGGATTCTTTGATTTATATTTTTGGATTTATTTTGGTTGTAAATGATGAAAATAACAAATGACCAATAGCAATCGGCTTTCAGAATTTTTGTCTTGCTCAGTTACAGGCAGCTACTGCTTATAAATTGTTTGAGATGTTGCTTGTGACATCTCGATCACTTTTGTATCTGCACTGATTCTCCAGTGAATATAGACAGATACTCTCCGATAGACCGTAGATACAAAAAAACTGTATATTTATTGCGCACAAAAAAGTGCGCTGGTTTATTCTTCCATTTACCTCAATTGCAAAAAGGGGAAGATTTATTTTGGTTGTAAATGACAAAATAACAAGCATATTGACCGAATTATCTTTGAAACCAAAATGGCAGTATATATAAGTGAAATGTTTTATGATTACAATATCAGCTCAGTATAACAACAATTATGAGGAATGTTTGGTCATAAACAGCGAAAGAATATGTGCTTATAATGTTTTGAGATCACAGTTTAAAAACATTGAAATAAATCGACAGCGCACTTTTTTGTGCGCAATAAATACACAGTTTTTTCAATGTATCTCTCCGATCTATCAATATATTTTTTCGGAGAGCTACAGATCTGCAGCTACAGTGAATACAGCTGTAAATCCTGTAGTTTTCTGAACTGTTTGGGCTAGCTGGTATAGCTTATAGTGCCTTCTGATTTTCTGGCTGTCCTTCCATCACTCGTGCATTTAGCTTAGTTCCAAAGCAACTTTTCAAGATATTTGTATCAAAATTAGATGCTAGATCTGACCTACGTTTTCTTGATAAATGATCAGGTCAAAGTTTTGAGCAGGTTCATTCTCTAGCAACTATGAGACCTTGCAAGTCAGTGATGCACAAAGAAATGAACATCACCAGACTTGCTTCTGATGCTTGATCTAATTTGTATTTTCCTTAAATGAATGACCATAGTAAAGTTTTTGGAGCAGCAGGTCCATTCCTAAGTAACTTTAAGACCAACCAAAACCAAACTAGTTTACTGTTTGTATAGACAACATTTGTTGAGGTGAGCTCTATAATCTCAAATTATCTATCTATAAGATCTAATGACCAGATTATGGAAGAGAGTAGTTTTGGATTGTATGCATGTATATTTGGAAAAAAAAATTTTGTGCTTTTGAGGATGAGAACCTACCAGTTTTTCCTCAGTAGCTTTGCAATCTCAGACTTTTTAAACAATGTACTTCCCGGCTACCAAGACATTAATAGAATAATTGACTTTTATTTTTTAGCAGTCTTCATGTGAAAGTTTTGTTTTTATGAAGCTTTCGAGAGTTGGAATCTTACAGAAGCATTAAATCTGTTATTTACAAAACAAGAATTACCAAGCCTAATTGTGTCACATAAAACCTGCTCACACAAGCTGCTGAAGTTATAATGACTTAGTCGATAATAATTAGGAAGCGGACCATGAAGGCATGGACTGTTACGGTGTTTGCTTTTAACTTCAGAATAAAGAGAAATCAATCGGAGATCTATGGTGCAGAAAACATTACCCTCTATTTTATTTTCTATGATACTTCCATTCTATAATCTACATATTAACAACAGATAGCTTTAGTATTGTCTAGGAAGGAAAAAATAAGCATCACAGAACTTGAATTGTCAATCCAATTAAGGTTAATGTATCAAAACACTAAAATAATCATGAGGGTACTATATGTACTAGAGCTGAGCTTTTAAAGACCCTTGAGACTGACATGACTGATGGATCGTATGCTTTGTCTTCAATCATTGGGGGGACCTATGGTTAGATTGGTCTATAGATATAAATTGATGTTATCTCAAATGCTCTCAAAACTATCATCATCATGAGTCCATTATGTAAGAATATTTTTCTTCAATTTGTAACAATGTACAGCAAAACTCGGTTATAAGGAAGTCACTGGGACCTATCTTCCCGAGTTATAACCGTATAAGAAATTCATTAAATTTATATGGCTGGGAATCCAAGATGACTTTGCTATATCCGTACATTTGCAATATCCGTGTTGTACTAAACGAGTTTTGCTGTATACTTTTGCAATATCTTCCAGAGTATTTTCAAAACCTGAAATCTTCAAAGTACTTCCTGTAAGTTATGGGATTAATTTTTTTTGCAAAGATTAAAAACTTATGCTATGGTAACTTGTCTACTTGTCAATTCTTTGTCTTCTTATCAAAATACAACTCCTGGTTTGATTTCAGTAAAACCTTGGTGTAATAAAGGATACTACAAGAAGATGTGTAATTCTGCATTTACAGGGTTTTGTTTTGATGACTGTTGTTGTCATGATTACTAAAAAATGAAATTTCTGTGACATTTTACATGCCACTCATATTCTAATTTTCACTACTTTATTTTACTATTATAAAAAAAAAAAATTGTTAAGTTACCAATACATAAGAAATGATTCCATGGCAAAGGCAATACCTATATGCTGTCAAATCTGGCATAAAGCAATTTTATTTTTGAAATATTTTGATAATGCTGTGAGATAGCACTAATCTACTAATTCTGATGTAAAGGTAGTAGATAAGCAAGGAAAAAGGTCCATGTTTTTTTTTAATATATACATGTACCAAGATTTAGAAGGACTATTCTATAAATGTTCTCTATGAGAGGGGATCAGTGCTTCACATTTGGGTGCCCTGCATCCAGGCAAAATCATTAATGTTATGTCGTTTCTTCAATTATTTGAAAAATCAAATCCTTTCATGTTATGACGTACTGTCATTTCCAATTTTTTTACGGAGGGGTTACAGAGCACAATTTATAGCAGTGACAAAGGAACTGCAGAGGTTTTGCCATCCATCTTTTTGATGAAGTCTTTGGACATATTAGCAGTTTTGTATACTCTCAATTGATTATCTTTAGCAGTATAGGACTATAAGTGTGTGGATGTAATTGCTGGACACAAGCCTGGAAGTGCTTGGAACCATTGTCTGCTTAGTGACCTCCTACAATATTTCTCAGGTCTTCTGTTAGTTGCTGGATATGAATAATATTCCCTGCAGGGCAGACCTCATACATTTCTCAGGCTCTGTGTATTTTATTATTTTTCTCCTATTGTTGGTTTGTTATGTATTATATAAAAAAAGTAATATGAGTTGTTTTATTACCAAGATAGCTAATAAGTGGTAACGTATTGGGAGGAGAGTCAATTTATGTTTCTCTTTTTGAAATATCCTGCTGCTGTATACCATTAAGATTAATTTTGTATAAATATTTTTAGCAAAAAAATTCCACTGCACTATTCATTAATCAAACAACTGAACAAATTCTGTTCTCATTAGAGCTAAAAGTGATGTAACTGTGTTGGTTTAAGAAAATGAGCATGACAGTGTTTTCTCTTCATTGACAAATAAGCTACTGTCAAACCATTAAGACAAAGATTGTTATTCAATGCATTGAAAAGTTGTATAGGCATTGGTGGAAAAACCTTAATGTAAATGCTTTAGTAAAGCTTACAATTTGCCTAATAGATTTCCAACACTTGAGCCAAAAAGACCAGTTTTTGGTCTAATAAGTATCAAATTTCGAACAGTTTCACAGATATTAAACTCAAGAGTTTGGTTAGATTGTATAGGGTCTGTATAAGTGTGTAACCATGTCACCTTTTTATTTTTCAGTATGGATGGAGCAGATTTATGCTTTGAGATTGTCAAGAGAGCCTCCATGGGTTTCGTCTACAGTGAAGCTGTGTCGAGGTTTGGTCATCGGTCTTTTTATATGGGAATTTCTCTGACCTGCATGAATATGATTCATAAATCATTTTCTGAAATGAGTTTCTGAATTATTATTTTTTTCCCGAGCATTCAAATGTAGTGTTTTTTGAATTAAAAAAATGAATTTGCCAGTTGATTTTTGACATCATAAGAGTTTCAGATCAGTTGATTTTTGGTTCAATATTGCCAACTAGAGATTCTCTAATAAGGATTTGACTGACAGTCACAATATAATTTAATACACAGAGATACAAAAAAAGATTGCCTTTTATTGATATTAGCTTGTAGTGAAAGAGATTGTCATTATGTGAAAATTTGAAATATTTATATGAAAAACACAGAAGAGACTCCCTATTTCATAGTACATGTGTTGGCTTTTCAGCTCAACTAGGCAATCTGAGCTATTCTGATTGAAGTTTGTTCATCATTTGCCTATATCTGTTGATCTTTCTGTATTATCTATTGGTTTTTCATACTGTTTAAATGGAATTTTTAGCAAGATGCAAATTTAATGATTTGTCCTTAAAAA